>NC_056730.1:243595484-243640484 GCF_019279795.1 Protopterus annectens | reverse complement strand
CAAATTATATATGTGGTGTACTAGTAGTATATTGTAAAGTAGCCATGCTATTAAATCAAAGCTCAATCAAAGAATCATTCAAAAAGTCCTGTAACTTTAGTATTTATTGGCTTTTTTTGGCTTATATAAAGTTTGTTTAGAAGTATTAAAGTAGAATTATTAGAATTATTGCTGTATTTACATTTTACTCTCGGGGTATGTTGCAACCTCTTGGTTTAGTTTTTATAAAGGGGATTTGCTGAGTATGGAAAGATATCCAACCACAAATGCAGATAAATAAACATTTATTTTAGATCATCAGATATAAATGAAAAAAATAAAAAATAAAAAATTCAAATTCAAAATTGACTTTTGCTTGCTTGAACTACTCCATAATAAGATGTGTGAACTCTCTAAACATAAAGAAACACAGTAAAATACACAGTGTAATAAAAACAAAAGTAGTATAAAAATAAAGATTTTTTATTGCCTCCATGCACTAAGAGAGTAAAAAGAAGATAGTGCTTTAGATTTAGATAGTGCTTCTTCTTGTCTGTCCCTGAATGTCTAAAAAACTACTTAAAATACTATATTCTTACTATTAGATATCTAAAATATAGTTAAAATATTAATAATCATTGAAGATTTTATTTATTTTAATTTTGGATTTATTGATGTAATAATTTTAGTAAATTGTTTTATTTTCAAATTTAATTTATGATTAAAGAATGAAATGGTTTAGGGTAGTGAGGGGTAGTCATGCATTATTGTTGAATTCATTATTCTTTAAATGTTTTTCTTCCTATGTGTGTTTTCACATCTTCTGATCCATTCCTTCATTGCCACTCCCATCATTATAATGTCTGGATTTTCTTTCCTCATTTACCTGCTAACCTAGTCCTAAAGGCTTCTAAAAACCCTAGTCAATCCAAGTCTAAGTAAAATCCTAATCAAATCCTATGTGTTATATGTAACACCTACCCTGCTAATACATTATACTCAACACAATACTAGCCAATACGCCTGCCCATACTACAGCTTCAATACTCAATCACAGTACAGCCTGTCAATCAGATATTAGCATATATCATTTCTGGTACCAGCAATTTGTATGCCCAAATGCTGATTTTTTTTTCAAACACAGCTATTGATTTTTTTTTTTACAAAGGGCTGTATTTTGTGTTCTCTCTGACCTGGATCTTAATTTAATGGACAGATCTAAATCTCCAGAGCAACACACAACATTCCAGCTTGGTCTATTCAGGGCCTGACAAAGCACAATCTTTGCATTTAGGATCTTATTTACTGATGATTTATGCCAACCTTCTATTTACTCCTGCCTCCAGATTTTCACTGTACACCTATTGGTCCAATTTAAATAGGACTATCATTGGCAAATTCATATTTTACTTATTAGTAATTATTTTGACTCCCCTAGCTGATAATTCACAGTACAATTTCTAAGGACAGAGGAAAATATTTCACATTTGGCTGCACTGAACATCATCTGCCATCTTTCTGTCCAACTGATCAACATTATCATTCCTTTTCACATCCCTCACTTCCCTATTCTCAGCTATTCAACCTATGTTTGTGACATCAATAACAAGACTGATCTTATAATCTCTTTACTTATATATTGATACAGAATATCCTGAGGTGCTGAAGTAGTCACATTTATTATTTCTGATATCATCCCTATCATCGCAGACCTCTGTCTCCCACCCAGAATGTTTCCTCAGAATCAGATATAACCTCATCCACTACAGTTTTTCCTAGCAAGCACTTGCATGGGATCTTGTCGTTAGGAAGGGCCAGTAGACCATGACTATCATTAATTGTTGTCAGGTATACAGAGGTTACAGAACTCAAATCCACACAACTGGCATGAAATATATGAGTGGTAAGGGTTCCAGAACTTCAATTCCATGCCATTGCCTCCAAATATATATATATGCAAGTGGAGACTGGAATTAAGAGATTACAGACAGTGGGGGGAATTCAGTAAAGTCTACATGATTTTTTTTTGTGTATGTACTGCAGCATGATGCATATGTGAGTGCAAACATTTTTAGATTCAGTAAATGTCTATAAAAATGTAAAGCCTATCTGTCGCTGGAGGAGTGGTTTCAGCCCAGAAATTAGTAGTTTTTTGGCCATTTTGGGCTAATTTCTATCTCTTTCATTTCCCTGCTATAAATACCATATTTGCCTGGTTTTGCGCGCTGGGCAGCACCGGTTAGTTAGGGTAAAACAATTCCTGGCTCCACAAAGTCTCCTCTTCAATTTTTCCCTTGGAACTAGACAAACTTTCAGCTTAAGCACTCAAGCCATTCATTTCTCAGCCCAGCACTTGCTCAAAACTTATAGCAAGCACTTATAAACCCTAGCACTAGGCCCTCCTGTACTGTACAGAAGGACAAGGGTCTTTATTTGACCATACCAGCCATCCAGTAAAACAGTTCCCTTTACCTATCCAGGCATTCTCCAGCTCAACTGGTGAATCTTGGCATTTTGAGGCAATGTTACAACTGCCTCATGTGCACAGACAACCCCCTCCTCCTACCACCAAATACTAATACATGCGAGAGATGCAGCTATGCAGCCAAACTAGAGGCTAAGCTCTCTCAACCCAAAACTGGATCAGACCGTCAAGAGGAGAAGGGAAATACTTGCGTCACACCACCAGTCTTACATAGACCCATTAAACCAGCACCGGCAAAAAACACACATAAATACATGAAAACATACTCAGAGGCGCTAAATAAAAATTTGCAAAACCAACAGAGACCTCCAAAGGAAACATCCAAGCAACCTCCATCCCCCCAACACAAACCATGAAACACATACTTCACAAAACCAATGTGCCATGCAATCATAGCCCTTAAGGCAAAATAACATACCCAACATAATATAGGTGACTCTATAGTCAGGCACACTGACGTCCCACTCACTAGACTGAATAAGGAGAAAGTTACTGTTAGCTGCCTGTCGGGTGCCAGGATGCACCACATAACACAAGCACTCAGGTCACTCCAGAACAAGTACAAATATGACTCTGTCATTGTCCATGTTGGTGTGAATGATCTGAACCGTACCTCCCTGGACTACATGAAAAGAGACATGGAAGAGCTCTCTGATCATGTAGCCCAGGCCAGTATGACCCTGACCCTGAGCAGCATCCTGCCTTCACCAAGAATGATACCACGGTATAAAGAAAAAGTTCTCGATTTCAACAATTGGCTAAGTTTCTGGTGTCATTCAAAGGGGATCCAGTGTCTGTCCACCTTGGATGACATGCTCGACAAGCCACGCCGCTTCGCTAGAGATGGCTTGCACCTGTCAGCCTTAGGCTATTGAATACTTGCCAAGGCTCTTGCCACCCCCATAGTGCCTTTTTAGGCAAGGCTCAAAAGACAAACCCACCACCGTAAATAGCACAAGTAACAAAAAACTGAGGGTAATGCTACTCAATGCCAGAAGTCTAAACCTCAAAATGCACGCACTCGAGGCACTCCTCAGTATGGATAAAATGGATATATGTGCAGTAACAGAAACCTGTTTTAAGGCTCCAGAGAGCACCCCAGCACTAACAGGCTACAACTCATACCATACATTTCGGCCACAGAACGCAAACCGAAATACAAAAGTCAGGGGTGTATCCATATTCATCAAGGATACCCACACCTCCAGGTTAGTGGCACAGCACGATGTTTCAGAGATCATCCACGTGCAACTAACAATGGGCAAAACTGCAGTTCAAATTGTAGCTTGCTACAGATCACCCACCATGTCCTAGGACCCCCATTCCGCATTTCTGGAAACACTGGGAAACATAAATGTCCTACCAAACACCCTACTATTGGGTGATTTAAGTTACCCAAACATTAACTGGGAGAACTACTCAAGTACTAACTCCCTTGCCCAACATTTCCTAGAATTTATAAACTCAAATGCCCTGGCTCAACTGGTCAACACTCCCACCAGAGGTGACAACATATTGGACCTGGTCATCACCAACATGGGCGACCAGTGTTCCACACCAGAGGCCAACCCCTCGCTGGTTAGATCTGACCATAAACAAATCACTTTGGATATCCATATTCCACCCCCACCCCGGACAAGAAAGCCACCATGAAAAACTTTTCAAAAGCAAACTTAAGAACGAGGTGAAAAGTTTCAAAGCCCCCATGCTGAAGGATAACATTGTCCAAGCTGCAAAATCCTTTACTAATGCATTCTACGGGCAGCTACAAGAATGCATGGATCATGCCATCCCAAGCAAAACCAAGACTCACTCCTCCAAGAAAAGGAAACCTGGTGGACTCCTGCCATAAACAAGCTATACAATAGAAGGAGGAAACTAGTACAGAAAAGAGTAAAATCCTAAGAAGGGAAGACATTCCTGATCAGTATCAGCAAGAAACTATGATCCCTCATAAAATCTTCAATGGCGAGCTTTGAAAGAAAAATTGCCAAGGACTCCAAAGATAACCACGAGGCATTATTTAGCTATGTCAAGAATCTAAGTGGCAATGCTCAGATCTGCTTGGAGGTAGGGCAGAATGGCCCAAATACACTAAACCGACCAATATCACCAACATCCTGCAGACAGGTTCAGTGCAAACTTTACCCCCCTCTCACCCCAAAAGGGCCCATAACCATACCAGAAGAATGAAGAGTCCCTGAAATCACAGACACTCAGGTTAAAACAGCCCTCTCCAAAGCCAAAAACTCAGCATCAATGGGACCGGACGGTATCCCAGGCTGCATCCTACACGAGCTCAAAGACGAACTAACCCCTCACCTAAACACACTGTTCAAACTCAGCCTTCCCACAGGCTACATACCCATAGAGTGGCGCACAGCAATGGTTATTCTGCTCCACAAAGGTGGAGCCACAACAGACCCTGGGAACTATTGCCCTATAAGCCTGCTAGCTTGGTCTGCAAGGCTATGGAGTTCATCATCATGGAACTCATTAACAGAGACATTGGAAACCTCCAAACACTGGACCCTACCCAGTTTGGCTTTGTTAAGGGCAGATCATACCTCTTAAACCTAGTGGACTTCTTTGAGACAGTTACCAAGGCTATAGACGAGGGAAAGGTGGAACACACAGCCAACCTAGACCTCGCTAAGGCCTCCAACACCATTCCCCATTCTGGTATTATAGACAAGCTCACCATCCTGAACATAAACCCCTATGTCACAAGATGGGTTGCCAACTGGCTCACAGACAGAACCCACATGGTGACAGTTGCGGGAGGTAGGTCCGTCTCTAAACCGGTTACAAGTGGTGTTCCCCAGGGCTCATTCCTAGGACCCCTCCTGTTTGGCATATACTTCTCAGAGGTACAGGCAAGCACAGGAGGACTATGGCTGACCAGGTTCGCAGACTACTGCAAACTAGGGGCTATAATTGACTCTCCGGCTGACACAGACATCCTCCAAAAGGGTCTCACTAAGACAGATACCTGGTGTCAAAATCATGGCCTCAAGATAAATGCCAGTGCATAGACATCCCCTTTGGAAAAAACAAAGTACCCACAGACTACCACATAGGTGGCAGTCCCCTAAATACAGAAGACGTGATAAGGGATCCGGGGACCCAAGTAGATAGTAATCTCAACTTTGATAATCACATTGCCAAAGTGGTTAGAAAATCCTTCTACATGGCACACCTAATCACAAAAGGGGTTCACATCCAGATCGAAAGAGGTCATTGCACCCCTCTACTCATCACTCATCAGACTCATCTTAGAGTACAACACCCCATTTGGGATGTACCTTAAAAGACACCTGCAACAGCTGGAAAGACCACAGAAGTACCTCACCAAGAAGATCAATGGCCTCAAGCAGATGCCCTATGCAGCTCGACTGAAGAAACTCCAGTTGTACTCGGTTGCATACCGTCTACTCAGAGGTGATCTCTGCCTGACATACAAGGCCATCTCCAACCCAGAATTGATGGACATGCTCCACCTAAATAAAACCTTATCACCTCGAGCCACATGCTCTAGGGATCTAAACCTCACCACAATAAATAGGACGTGCTGGAGGGATAGATTCCTGTCCCAGAGACTTCCCATGCTTTGGAACAAGATCTCAATCTACATTAGGCAGAGCTCCTCGCTAACACTCTTCAAAAGAAACCTTGATGAGTGGATAGGAAACAGAAAGTTTACCTCGGGGATCACTTCAGTGGATCTGCTGGACAGAGGCACAGGGAACTAAACTAAGGGGATGGCGAAAGCCAACACATTCTGGCTAAGCTTATAAATTCCTTCAGGCAGATAGCCTAGTACCCACCTATGAACCTATGAACCTATGTTGCTTAGCAGTGTGCAAGCACGCACAAATAGGGAAACTGTGCAATGCAACTTTCTGCATAAGCAGGTGAATCTTATGCAAATTATCCAGGTAGAGTGATCCAACAAGCCAAAAGGCATCTGTGTAGACTCTGTATCAGGGTCTGTAGTGTATGTGGAATTTTTCCACATACAGGAGTCTACACAGACAGAAAGGGCTATAAACATCCACAATTTAGATCACATACATATATGTGCAAAATGTACATTGTGGATGTCTGAAAGAGGAAGGGAATGTTTAAAATTACTATTTTTTTTAATAATTTCTGCATTTGCGCTATGTGCTGCATTGTACAAACATACTTAACAGAAATTAATAAAAAAAAAAAAAAGTAAAATAACATTTATAATGTAATTTTCACAAATCTTCTGTATGACCTAGTGTGGGATCCATAAAATGGTGCATTTGTGCTGTTACCCAGCTCACACAGCTATGAACCAAGTAGTTTCCAGGCTGCCAGCATGGATATGTATGTAAATGAGGTGGATTTCTTGAACTGCTAAAAGGAGAAACCGTGTCTGCATATCCACTTCTTGAAGGCTCCTACACAATGTTGATATTCCCACTGGATGACATCAGGGAGGTGTGTCCTGTTACTTTTAGGATTTTTAGTGTCCAGCATGCATGTTTGTGCCGTGCGCTGCATAGCTTAGCATATTCGTGTGAACAGACCACCCAGGTCACGGTGATGATATAGGCAGCAATCAATTAAAAGTCGATATATTCAATGACTAATTATTACTTTTGTATATGCTGTACTATGTGATGTGGCACATAGCTTAATGTGTTCATGCGCACAGACCACCCAAGTCACAGTGATGACATAGCCAGCAATCCATTAAAACCAGATATATTTAATGAATAATTATTACTTTTGTCTAAGTTTTGTCGCGCTGTGCAGCACATAGCGCAGCATTTCACAATAATGTAGGGCCTTTAAACTATGTAAATTCATCCTGGGCAGGTGAACTGCATCATAATTCACCATTCACACATGGTGGACCTTCAGCAGAACTGCATAAGTAAACCCTACACTCTGATTTTCGCTCAATACTCTGGACCATTGTAGTAGAGACTTAGGAATTTTAACTGAGATAATGCTAGGGGCTGCTGCAGCTATACTACATCTGTATGTGCTAGATGCTGAAGTCAGTGCTGCTGGTGCTGCTGACAATAGACCTAGGCCAAGAAGGAGAAGAGTGTTCAGGCCCAGGGTAACCATCCAGGAGCTACATGAACTGGAGATTGTAGAGCGGTACAAGGTAGAAAGGGACATACTACAAGAACTCATTGAGCTCTGCCGCCCTCAACTTAGAGCTAGAGCTAACAGAGGGTAACTCATCCCAGTGGAAACAAAGGTATGTGTAGCCCTTAGGACACTAGCCATAGGTACTTTTCAAAGACCAACTAGGGACATGATGGGGGTGTCACAAGCATCTGCCTCCAGGATACTCCACTAACTCCTGGATGCCATGCTTCTACATGCCAGTGAGCACATATTTTTTTCCCTTTTCCCCCCTGAGGCAAGGACCATTAATATGCAGCATTTCTACCATGTAGTAACTACCCTGAAGTAGTGGGTGCTATACATTGCACTGATGTATACATCAAGGCACTACCTGGTGAGCAGGGTACAATCTACATTAACCGCAAGGGGTATCGCTCCATTAACTGCCAGGTCATGTGCAATGGCCAGGGAAATCATCCTGAATGTGTGTGCTAGCAACTCTGACAGTTATCATGACTCCCATGTCTGGCACAGATCATAGCTGAGCTGTGGAATATGTTTCCTAGGGGGGACATCCCACAGGGCCATTTAATGGGGGATGCTGGATATGCCCTGGAAAGCCGGATGATGACACCAATCAGAAATGCACACACACACCCAGAGAAGAACACCATAATGAGGCACACGTGCAAACTAGGAACATCATAGACCATGTGTTTCAGCTTCTGAAGTCACAGTTCCAGTGCCTCCATATATCTGGTGGAGGCCATGCAGTATACTCCAGCCACATGTGCACAGATATTCACAGTATGTGCTATGCTACACAATCTGATCTTGTGGAAACAACTACAGCAGGATTAGCAAAGGGAAGGGATACACAGCACCCCACCAATGCCTATGTCATCACAGCCACAGGAGGACACAGAGGAGGAACTCTGCTGATGTCCCTGTAGGCAGACGTAGGCATGCTCAGTACAACCTGACCTGGGCTACTAGGAACATCATAGACCATGTGTTTCAGCTTCTGAAGTCACAGTTCCAGTGCCTCCATATATCTGATGGAGGCCATGCAGTATACTCCAGCCACATGTGCACAGATATTCACAGTATGTGCTATGCTACACAATCTGATCTTGTGGAAACAACTACAGCAGGATTAGCAAAGGGAAGGGATACACAGCACCCCACCAATGCCTATGTCATCACAGTCACAGGAGGACACAGAGGAGGAACTCTGCTGATGTCCCTGTAGGCAGACGTAGGCATGCTCAGTACAACCTGACCTGGGCTAAGAGACAAGACATAGCACATTCACTGACAGCCCAGGGACTAACACCTTACTCATACTCACATACATATATTAAAATTGATGCCAGGTAACTCACACATTCTGTACCTATCCATGCATTGGCTCTGTACTGCTTGCATCAGACAGCCCTGAACTACACTTGTGTCAACTGTTTGGATTTAAAGGTAAGTCCATAACCTATACAGTAGTCTACAAGATTATTCTGATATATCATTGTATGTCTGGAACTGAGACATTATGCAAGTACTATAGTAGGCTATTTGTTCAGAAATGACATACACATGGGACTACAGATACCCATTCCACTATCATGTTTCCATTTGTACTCAGCAGGCCTCATGATGGAATATTCATGCAGTCCTAGTGCTACAGATTACTGGTACATCATTCAAGGAAGATGTTAGAGAGTGGGGTTAAATGATAGTCACACTATTTTGTATCCCAGCAGAACATGTGGTTTTGTTCTCTCACTGCCAACACAGCAGTCTCCCCTTGTAACTGCTGTAACAATAACTTGTCAATTATATGAGCATTTTACACAGTTGCAGGACAGTAATATAGAAATTGATCTTACATTGTATGTGTCAGGTAACTGAGGAATAGCAATGTACAAATTTATGCAGGTGATTGTGTGATAAATGACCCCCTTTTTGACAAGCAGCTTCTATGACTTAAAAGACTAAGGCAATTACCTTGTGTGGTGGTACTTATGGTTCTAATCCAGAAGTATCCAGCTTTTTGGATGTGAGGTAATTAATAAATTGTGTTTTATAGACTGTGACTGTGTGGTACTATTATTAACCTCTTTCACATATTAATTACATAAGACAGCTTTAGAAAATGTTACCCAATTTGAATGAAGCACAGTAGTGCAGAAACAGGGACAGATGCCATAATGTGTAACATACAAAATCCCGAACTGGAGTACAACTAGGTGTGAGCTGGAGTCAGTTTATGGAGCAGTAAGTGTCTGATGTAAGCAATGGGCCTCCCATTTGTGAGCTGTTTAGCAAAATCCCACTACTTATGCTCATACAGTTAGTTAAGCAGAGAGCAAATCTGTTGCTCCTAGTACAATTACTTCTAAAATATAAGATATACAAATCTATATAAATATTTATACCGTTCTCTCACCATCTATCTCTTATTATATATATATATATATATATATATATATATATATATATATATATATATATATATATATATATATATATATAATATAAATAAATAAATGAATATTGGACTACTTTTATTTGTCGAAGTTACGTTTTTTTAACAAACGAAAGTACGACCTGAATTATGCAAAAGTGCACCTCAACGAAAGTGCATTTTGCGAATTACAGTTCACTGAACTGCTAATAAAAATAAAATGGAACATTATCACTGCAGTTTTGCTGGGGGACAAGCCCCCCTGCACACCCACACCCCTGCTACCTTAGATATACTAACTTCGAGATTGCACTACAGTGTGATTCCTGTATCCCCACTGTAGCATGCTTGTAGCATTTAGTGTGATCTCGGAGTTTGTATATCTAAAATGGCGGGGATATGGGGGGTGCAGGGGGATTACACCCCTGCAGAACTACCATGATAGTGTTCCATTTTCCTTTTATTAATGGGTCGGTGAACCGTAATTCACGAAAGTGCACTTTTGTTGAAGTGCACTTTCATGTAATTCAGGTTGTACTTTTGTTTGTCGAAGAAATGTATTTTCGACAAATAAAAGTAGACCCATATATATGTGTGTGTATGTAAATATATATATATATATATATATATATATATATATATATATATATATACAATACACACACACACACACACACACACACACACACACACACACACACACATATCTCTGTCTCTCCCCATATATTTAGATAACAAATATACATATCATACACACACACACACACACACACACACACACACACACACACACAAACTATATATATATATATATATATATATATATATATATATATAGGGTTCCTATATAACATAATCAAATGGCCAAAACATCCAAATAGCTGCATTTCGAAGTTTGAATTGTGGGATTACAGTACAGTAAAGATTGGGATATTTGCCCTTTCCTCACTGTAGTGTGATCCTGGAGTTGGAATGTATATTTTGCAGGGGAGGGGGGGCACAGCCCCCACAATAAAAGTTTCGAAATGCGGCCTTTTCAATGTTTCGACCATTCGATTACGTTATCTTTCGATAACATAATATGAACCCTTATACATATATATATATATATATGAAATGTATATGTATGTGCAAGTCTGTATTGCCCTACATAGCAGATTATGGTGAATAAAGCTGCACTATGACACATATATAATTTTGGTCAAAGGGCCAAAAGTAAGTGGCCAACAGTAGATAATGGACTTACTTACAGCCCCCTCTGCCTGCTGGATGTCACCACACATTCATCTACAAGTGAACACGTTGTGTAATGTATAATGTTGTGTACTCACTTATTGACAGGGCAAATTGTTTTTGACAGCAGGCTTGCCCATCCAAATGCAAACAGACACTTATGGCCAAAACGGCTACTGTTATCACATAGCTAGGATAAAAAACAAGTTATTTAACTTCTAGGCTACTGGATGCAGATGACAGTAAGAAGCAATGTCACTCTACAGGCCTCACATGCTATTCAACACAGGGCTTGTTTATGTCCTCTACAAGTAGTTCACCTGCAGTTATTTATAAAGCAGACTTGAGCCATGGTGCATGCATTAAATACTGTGACCTGTAGTCTGTAAGACGTCATAGTTAGGGGTTCTAGTCTCACTCCTGCCCAGTTGGTTTGTCTTTGTATGTGCATCTCCCTACAAAACAAGTGTAATGATTCTGCACTTTTTGGCTCTTGCAGTTGATGCTGGCCTCCAAACTCCTGTTCTCCACAAGGCCTGCTGATGTCATCTACCATAAGACTAACTAAAGCCTTCTTAATGTCAGACTGAAGTCATGGCATGTGCATTAAGTACTGTGATCTGTAGTGTGTAAGACTAGATCGGGTTTTAGACTTACGCCAGGAATGTAAGGGGTTGCACTTTATATGTTTTGATGCACTTTGAATGTTTCTGAAGCACTTTACTGCTCAGGATGCACTTTAGATTTTAATTTTCTTTACTCACTGATTAATTGATCAATTAGTGTATAACTGAATTGAATAATGAATGTAGTGAAATGTATGTAAAGTACACCATTGTTGTGCATGATTATTCCCTGGAAGTCTTGATGCCAAAGTACTAGGAGCACAGCAAAAGTGTGATTGGTGATCATTTCTCCAGTTGTTCAGTGTGTTTTTTCTTTTTTTTTTTTTTTTTTGATGAGTTGGTTTGTGGAGTGGTGTTTTTGGAGATTGCTACCATAACTGTGATGTTGTTTGTAGTTGGGGTTTTCTCATTGGATATTTTGTCCGTGAGACACCACCTAAAAAGTGCACTATAGGGGTGACAACAGCCTTGACCAGTAGGTGAAATCTCAGGGGTGACAGATGAAGACCATCTTTAACAAAGCATCGAGGTCTGTTGATCATGTCATCCCAGGCTGACAGATAGTGGATCCCCTTACAATGGCACCACACACTAAGGCAATTATTGAAGTCAGTCATTTTTGTTTGTATTGAGGCATCATCCTAGGTGAAAGTAAAATGCAGCTGAAGGCCAAGGACATAGCTACTTGAGACACATAGCCCGTAAGCTCAGTCATATCTCTGCATACAGTCCAGAGAGGTATGTCTCAAGTTGTACACACCAACAGGAACTATCATGTAATCATAACAGTACCTGATGTTGACAGACTTGAGTGCATGTGTGAAATGGCATATCCTGGCACCTCACAGACAAACCGACAACTAGCAACATTGTGATCAGGGCCTAGGCAAGGAATACAGTAAGAGTGAAAATCCTTATGAGGTATTTGCTTACCACAAGAAATACAATTGTTAACTTTTTCTGACACCGGTCTGGAGCAAGAAAAAAGTTTCCCCAATGCAGTACTTAGCTTTAATGAAGACTTCGGTTGTGAAATTCAGATATGAAAATCTCAGGAGTTGGCCGACTGGCACTTGCAAACTACTTTTGCTTCGGGGACCGCACGGCAAGAAAGACTGAAGAAAATGGCGTCGGCTGCATCTTTTATACCCCTGGTGCACTGACGTCAGGGAAGAGGTAACAGCAACCGACGCCAGACCTAGACTTTGGAATTCTGGCCGACTGCAGGTAGCCTGCCAGCAGGATAACCTAAGAGTAATGACTGCAACAGTGAATACACTTGAACATCTACATTTATGGTAGATACACAACTGTACTTTCTGTAGAGATATGATTATGTGTAGTGAGCTTGTGTTGGGTTTCAGAGATGTCTGGTATTTATGTATGTTTCTGGTAAGGACCTCTGCACATGTAGGTATGTGTAATGTGGGGTTTGGGTGGAGTAGGAGGTGAGGTGTGCATGTTGGCAACCCAGTCATTCTCATATGCACTGGCTGGTGTGTGAGCATAGATTCAAGGTTTTTAATATAGTCACATCTCGCACACATTGTGTTTGTGTGAAGTAGGAGTAGAGGGTTGGGGATGCTTTCCACATCTTGTCAGCAGTCAATGATAATGACATTGGCAATAAATTATTGCTTGTGTATACGTCACAACAGGACATGGTTAGGCAGTGGCCAGACAGATGTTTAAATGTAACACATCACCTTTATGTGGTCATGCTAAGGTAAAACAGTACCTGACAGTGTGGCATAAAATGGTAGAATGAGTACACTGCTTTGCTGGCCATGTGCCACTTGCATTAACCACATTTTGTTATTAGGCAGGGTCACAATAGCATACCTACAAATGCGATAGTGTACAACTCCAGCAAAGTAAAGGTCATGCTGCTACACCCTTCGGGTTCACAGCCTCAAATACACTGTCTGTAGGCACTCTTTGCAGTGAAGTTGGGGATGTCTGTGCATGCACAGAAAACTTGTTTAACTTTGCAGTCATTACTTTGGCCTTGAAAGTCTACAATGCCTGCCAAGCAGCCAGACAACAAATGGATATTGTGTGAAACAATGTGGGAACATAATTTTGTGCTCCAATATCATAAATGTACAGTATGACATGCCTAGGACATGTGGGATGGGCAAACACATTTTCCAAAGGTGGCCACTCCTCTGCAGTAGGCCTCACATCCATGTCATGTAGATGCCCATCATTACGCTGTTGAAAGGCAGGTTGCAACTGTCACCTAACATGGATCACGGCTGCTGTGCAGCTTGCTAGAACATCCTTGGACATGTATGTCACCTGACATTGAACATTATATTGTGATGCAGCAGCTGTGCTGCTAATCACCATGAGGTCAGTACCCTATTCAAATCCTACGAGCCTCAGAACATAAGGCATAGTACATGCAAAAGTCAAATGATTGGTATAGTTGAAAATCAAGACACCTACCTGGAAAAGGTTACGACAAGCCTACAGAGCCTTGCATCATGTTGGACAAGTGTGTGGATCAACAAACAGGCTGTGGCCTGCTTCTTATCTTGAGCTTGGTGCTAACATTTTGTTTCTGGTGAGAGAAAAAGAATAGGAGCTTTGTATCCCAACAAAGTGTGGTCATGGTGGTACTAGCAGTAGTAGTAGCCAGGAAGTAGAAATTCAGGTGACACCCCTCTTTTTAGCATTCTTCACAAGGTAATTGTTTGTTTTCAGTAAGCACTGCTTGATTAGTGTCTAACTGCAGAATAACTGTGTAAATACTCCATCCTTACCTTTGCAGGGTGTATGTATTAGTTTCCCTTCCAGTGTTTGGCAGTACTCTGTACAGACTCAGACACCTTGGGTGACAATTTTCTTGGAAATAATGATGAAATTAATTCCATACTGAGTTGCATACAGGACAACCAATGTGCAGTGACAAGCACTGTCCTCAGAAGTCTCAGTAGTCTGATATTTAAAGCCATGAAAAGAATTATCATGGAAATGTTCACTAAAGATGCAGTACACCTACAGACACTGGACCAAACCCAGTTTTATTTTGTCAAGGACAGATAATGCCTACCCTACCTGGTGGACCTCATTGAGTGGTAAACAAAGGAATGGATGAGGGGGAAAATGGTTCACTCCACCTACCATGGCCTGACAAGACATAAGGCCATCAGGCATAGTTGACAAACTCTAGAGGTTAGGTACAAACTAGTATGTCAGCCAGTGGATAGCCAAGTGGCTGACAGACAGGATCCAGAATGTTAGCATTGGGGAGTCCATCTCTACAATGAGGCCAGTTACCAGTGGACTCACAAATCATTCCTCAGACTGCTTCTCTTAGGCATTTACTTCTCTGCAGTCATGGTCACTGTCAGTGGTCTCTGGCTGACTAAATTTGCAGATGATTGCAAATTAAGAGCTGCCATTGAATCCTACACAAAAGTTATCCAGGATGAGCAGACACAGACATACAGTTGTTCTCAGAGCCTTGGACTAACAGAAAATGCCAAGAAATGCACAATACTATCCTTTAGGAAGTCATCCACCCCTGGTAGCTATTGCATTGACTGCACTCCAACAGTTGACCAAGCAGTCAGGGACTTATGGACACACAGATAGTGATCTAGCATTTGACTGTCATGGGTATGTAATATTTGGGATTCATTCTACATTGCACATCCTATAAATAAAGGTATGGGATCTAAATCCATGGAAGTCATTGTTCCACTGAATTTGGCATTTATCAGACCTATCATTGAGTGCAATGCCACCTTTGGTATTTAACTAATCAAGCATATCTGACAACTGCAACATCCACAAAAGTTCCACACTAAACCAATACATAGTGTATGTAACATGTCTATGCAGACCATGTCAAGGCAGAAACTGTGTATACTACCTCCCACATGCTTTGGAGGGGAGGTGAATGCCTGCTATACAGGGCAGTGTCAGACCACACTGTGTACCTCCTGCATATCCAAAAAAGGACTAACATGGGAATTACCTGTTCTACACACCTACACCTTACCTGTGGTTTAAATAGGACATGCTGGAGAGGTAGGTATGTAACCCAGACACTATACCCTATATGTAACAGGGTCCCCATCCATGTGAAGCAGAGTTTTCCCTAACACAAATCAAGTGCAAGTTACACAACTGGATGGGGAACATGGCAATCATACCTGGTTTAGGACCAATGTCTCTAACTGACACAGGGAAACTGCAGATGGTTCATCTCCCACGCCACAGCTTGTAGATGTCTCAGGTCCCAAAATTCTGCTTACAGTTATCAAGGGTATCAGACCTTGTCAGATTTTAGGGCTGCATAGCTAGGCTGAAAGAGTCCTTGTTCTTGTTAGCCTATTATACTCGTATGAAAATATGGACTCATGCACCTATACTGTTTTAGCTTTCTTAAGGCATCTTTCTTCTGTGCTGACATTCAATCCTGTGCTCTGATGTTGATAGGTTTATTGTAGATGAGTACCCATAGGTGTGTCCTACAAAATCCTGAAAGTGAAACATAAACAGTTCCATGAGACAGCTTTCTTTATGTGACTGCACAGCCATTACAACAGCATCCAATGTAACATACACAAATTATTATGATATACTCATTATAAACGGCAATGTACAATATCTGTAACTGACCAGCACAAGTAGCATGTCAAAGGCAACAATGGATGAAACAAATACATAGTAATTTAGATAGTCATCCTGTGCATCAAACACATAGCTTCATTTCCCTGCATCGATGAGAAGGATGACAGGGATGTGGCACAGGTATCATCATTTAAACAGTGTGTTGTGTCAGGGTGCAGGAGGCCTAGGCTGAACCAATAGGTTGGCAAGAATGTGTGTGAGTCAGGAAGGCAAGCAGGCAAGATAGACCATGTAAATGTAGTGTGTGTACCTGTAGGTGACCCGAATGTGACAGTGGTGTGTGAGTATCTGCTTGAACACAGCCAAGCTCAGTGCTAGCCCTAATGTCTGTATGTTCAACAGGTTTGAGCTGTGCATGGTAGAGCTGCCAGTTCATCATCTCTGCCCCCAAACATGAGAACTGGCTCTGCCAGGAGTTGCACTGGCACCTCCATGCCCAAGGTCAGATGCTGGGCTACTACCTGAGGGTGACTGCTGTCTGCTGGGAATGTGTCCTGCACTGGAGCACCCAGAACCATGATCTCATGGCCCGTCATGTCATGGTGTGGACAGCACACTCCCCTCTGGAGCGCTGGATGTACTACCACTACAGGAGCATGATTGCGCATGACCACGTGGACTCTCAGCAGATGTAGTTTCTGACCTAAGTCCATGAGGCCGACACTCAACTGCAACCAGACATTCCATCACAGACAATGTGCGTACCAAGACAGATAGTGTGCGATCTGTCTCAGACTAATGTCTTTTCACTCGGTCAGTCAACTGATCCAGGGTATCAGCAATCCAGTGGATGCAGTCACAGATGTTAGACTGTGCTGCATCCATAACCCTGAGCATTCATTGGGAGTTCATTTCTGAATGTGCATGTGCCTCCATACTGGCTTTAAACATATGCTGAGTGACACATGATGAGACACCTGCAACAAGTGGTGGAGGTACAGCATGCCTCCTATGAGCACCCTTATCAAGCCACCTGTGTTGAACATTGCCAACTGTTTATCTATGGCCAGTATTGACAGCAGCCACAGTAGCCACACTTCCCTGTTCAATGTCCTCACCCTCTGACTGTCCAACATCTGTGGCCTCAGGTGACTGGGTATGCATAGGCATACTATGTACAGTGGTAATGAAGGTGGATGAGGGATGTAAACCTCTATTACAGATTCAGCCCCTGCAACCCCCAGCTGTGCCTTACTTTGGCCATCACCATCATCATCATCAGAGTCTGAAGAGACACTGACATCAGATTGTGAAGGGGACAAAGACCAACCTCCCAGGTCACCTGTGATACAAAGGGAAAAGCATCACATTAATACCCACACTACTATGGTCTGCAGTACTATGTTGCAATACATGTTAAGCTGTATACACTGCTGTCACAATTACAGACTTGTATAACCCAACCTCATATAGTAAGACATGAGGATATTATTTTCTAAATCTGTAATTATTTGAAAATAACAGTCCTTTAAACTAAAATATCATGAGCAAAAGATAAATTACGTACACTGCTGACATTCTGCAGAACTCTGCACAGTTTACAGTTATGGCAATCTGTAACATCCTAACAATACTGTGAAATCAATCAATGTGGTCACACCTACAAGGCATATTTATGACCCTAAACTGTGTACAGTCAGAAAACATCTGTACATTTGGCAATCATGCAGACACTATATCAATCCAGCCAGCAGGCCTGGGATGACACTCTAGCTATTACCTTGAACTAAATCTACATCTCTGACAAACAGTTCGGTGCTTAGCAGCAGGAGCATAGCCTCTTCCTATTTATGATGTTTCTGAAAAATATTTGAGGGAGAGGTAATGTAGACAGCACCACATGTTGCAGTATAACATTGGTAATACGTATAAATATCTTCCATTTACAGTAGCTGCTATGTTAACAGATATGTGGGTATATCTGTGCATGAGCTTAAAACTGCAGCTAACCTCCTTCCCCCACCCCATAAAACACCTGACACCCACGTAAAACGATGTAATCCCTGCCATGCTAAATGCTACAGTATTCCAATGCTGATTCAACTAAGCATACCTGGACCCTCCTCTTGAGTGGAAATGGTGGCACCTACATCCACCCCCTGTTGTAGAAGTAAGTAGTAGTAGTACAGAAAAATGACAAAAATTGATTGGCCAAAGAAGAGCCATAAAGACGACAGAGTGGGCTATTGAGGATAAGAAAGAAATTATGTATTGTTAAAATTACATAAAAAGCCCAGAATTTCCAGACACAAGATATGCAAAATGATTAAGAGAGAAATTACAGGAAAGAAAAATACTTCCACAGGAAAAACTGTCACAAACTTCAAATAAAAAATTGCTTTCGTTAATGCAACAGATTTTTGAAAAACAATATATAGATCAAGAAACTTTGATCTCTTTGGAAAAAAAAGCCTTTGAGGAAGTGAGAAAATATAAACAACAAAACCTAGAGATATTTGAAAAATATAAAAAAGAACTATGGACATGAGAAAAAAAGAGATTTGATATGGTGCAATATTTATGCAAAGGAGAAAGCCAAGTTAACTAATATACAGAAGTCAGCTTCAAAGATATTTGAAGAAAAATACAGGCAAAGGTATCCAGATATGCAAAATTTGATAATAAAAGACTAACAGCACAAATATTTAACGTAGAAAAGACGATCAGTAAAGTAGATGTTAAAGAAATAGAAGCTGAAGTTATGGAGTTTCTGCAAAGTGAAGGATTTAATGTAGAAGGTCTAAAACAGACTACATCACAGCATGATGAAGTGAGTACCCAGAATAAGGAAAAGCAAGAAGATCAGGTGACATGTGAAGAAGAAATATGGACAGGGGAAAGGAAAAGAGATTTAATATGGTGTAATATTTTTGCAAAGGAGAAACCAAAACTAACTAATACAAAAAGAGCAGCACCAAAGATATTTGAAGAAAAATATAGGGAAAGGAATCCAGATATGGAAAACTTTACAATATAACAAATAAGAAGACTAAGAAGAAAAGTAGAAAAAGAGATTGGTAATGGAGAAGTCAAAGAAATAGAAATTGAGGTAATGGAACAGCTGCGAAGAGTGTAGTAAATCAAATGCAGAAAGCACCACAACAGGATAGAGCAATGGATATCCAAATTAAGGGGAAACCAGTGGAACAGGAAGCAACAGGCCAGGTGCCATATCAAGATATTTTGGAGCCTTCCACAGGAAACCAGTATAAATGTTCACTTGAAGCTAGACAGGAAAGAAAGGAACAGGAAACTGGGGAAACTCTGATGCAGTCAGTGTTGAGCAGTGATAGGCCACTGAGTTTCCATATGACAAAACAACAGATGACACATGAAATAGAAGAGAATGTGCCACAAGAAGATGTTATAGAACTTTCTATAGAATGTCCACAGGAAACAGAAAACAAGGGATGTGTTCTCAGTATGGAAGAAAAGGAGTTAAGAGAAGAGTTGCTTGATTTAATAGACAAAGACAGATATATCAAGATCAATGAGAGAAATAGACTGCAGAAGGTTAATAAAACCCCAAAAGTCAGAAGCTTGATAAAACAAATGAACACAGTAATTACCACTGTCCATAGAGACCCATGCAATATAACAGAAGTAAACAGAGTATATTACTGTGTTGCTAAATTAATAACTGATAAAGTTCTACCACAGGAACATAAGGTAGCAAGGGAAAGGGGGGGGCAAAAGCAAATACCATCATGGAAATGTTGAATAGAGAAAACTATAAAGCAGCTAAGACAAGAAGTGTCATTGTTAGAAGATTATAGACGAGGGAACAGATCAACAAAAATATTAAGAAAGATAGATGTGATAAAAGCAATGTGCAGTATTAGAACAGACCAGGATCTATTATGCACTGTTGGAGATAACAAACTAAAAATTTCAAAACAGGCGGAAAGGTTCAGAAGATACAAAGATAAATATAAGGGAAAAGCACAAAACAAGCAATTTACTGATGACCCAAAAAAGTGTTATAGAGAATTGGGAAATAAGGTAAAAGGAATTGATAAGACCACCGAAAAAAGAGGAAGTAGATACATTTCAGAGAAGTGTCTATGAATATCCTGTGGAACATAACAAAGATGCTAAATGGATAGAAGAAGTAAAAGAAAGAATAAGAAGTTTAAAGGTACAGGATATGAAATGGGACAAAATAACAGCCAGAGAGATTGAAACAAAGTTAAGAAAAGCCTCTAATTGGAAAACCCCAGGCCCAGATGCAGTACCTAACTTTTGGCTTAAAGTATTAAATTCTTTACACGAGGATCTAGCCATGAGTAAGAGCTATTTATATGCACACCCCAAACAGATACTGCATTGGTTAGCAACAGGAAAAACAATGCTCTTACTTAAGAGTGAACCTGCAAGCTACCCTAAAAATTATAGACCAATAACTTGTCTTCCGACGATGTATAAACTATACACGGGGATTGACTCCGACAGAATTTATAGTCATTTAGAAGAAAACTCAATTATGGCAGTAGAACAAAGGGGCAATAAAAGAAAGTTATATGGAACAAAGGATCATTTGTTGTTAAATAAAGTTATAGTGGAAAACTGTAAGAAAGGGAAGAATCTAAGTATGACATGGATTGACTATAAAAAAGCATTTGATAGAATCCCACATTCATGGATAAAAGAGTGCTTAAAAATGTATAAGGTACATCCTACACTGATTGATTACATTACAGCAACCATGAAACATTGGCAGACCACTTTGCAATTAAGCCATGATAAAGGACAGATTATTATCCCAGGGATAAAAATCCAAAGAGGAATATTCCAGGGAGACTCCCTGTCACCGTTGTTATTTTGCCTTGCCATTAATCCATTAAGCTGTTTACTTAACAGCTTAGGTCATGGCTATAATTTGACTTCTAGAAAACAACAAAGTCTAATGACTTCTCATCTTCTCTTTGTCGATGATTTAAAGCTTTATAGCTCATCAGATGAGGAACTGAAAGCACAGCTGCAGGTTGTCAAAACTTTTTCAGATGATATTGGAATGTCATTTGGTCTTGATAAATGTGCAAAAGTAACCTTTAAAAAAGGAAAATTGCAGCACCAGGAAAACATCAGTTTGGGACAAGAACGTGATATAAAAGAACTTGAGCAACAGGGGGTGTTTAAATACTTGGGAATTGATGAAGGATCAGCAATAAAACATGAACAAATGCGAATAAAGCTTAGTAAGGAGTACTTTAGAAGACTTAAATTAATCCTGGAAACAGCATTGACACCTAGGAACAACATCCAAGCTATAAATCAGTTTGCTCTTCCTGTCCTAACTTACAGTTTTGGAGGGATTGACTGGCCCCAAAAAGTGTTGGATAGATTGGATATTAAAACAAAAAAGATGCTTCATGCTCACCAAATGATTTATAAAAATCAGTGTATGCCAGGATTATATATTCCCTGTTCTGAAGGAGGGATAAGCCTCCTTGAAATTGATTACATCTATAGATCTGCAATCGTGGGACTCCACACATATCTATGGACCTCACAAGATCCAAATGTGGTGCAATTTTTGAAACATGAGGAGAATAAATCTAAGACGACATCTCTGCTTAATTTAGCAGAAGCATATTGATGTCAAGCAGGAATGGAAATCAAACCAAAAGTGGATAAAAACCAGGCAGCAAATGAATGTGCTAAAAAACAAAAGAAAGAATATAAGGTGAAGGACCAGATGAGAAGGCAAGAAATGTGGGAAAAACATAAATATAGTTGCAAGTGTAGAAAACTTCTGGAAGAGCCTCATGTTGATAAAGAACAAATGCAAGAATGGTTAAGGAGAGGTGAATTTACATCAAGAAATGAAAGGGTAATATTGGCAGCCCAAGATAGTGGGCTATGTACACACTGGTTTACGAAGTCCATTGAACATGTGGGAGAAAGAAACATTTGTAGGTTTTGTGGAACTAAATTGGAAACAGTCACACACCTTATTGCTGGTTGTGACTCTGTAATGGCAGAGAGACTGTATACTGAAAGGCATAATAATGTGGCGAGATTGTTACACTGGAGATTGTGCAAACATTATGGTATCAAAGTGACTGAAAAACACTGGAAACATGAGCCACAGAGAATCATAGAAAATGATGAAGTTTACATCACATGGGATCACCCAATACCAACAGTCCAAAAGATAGATGCAAGAAAACCGGATATAGTAGTCTAAGAAAATAAGACAAAAGTAGCATTGATCATTGAAATCACCACACCTAGTCACTGCAGTGTCTTGCATACAGAGACACACAAAGTCATAAAATACCTCGATCTGCAGGCAGAAAAAAGAGCCATGTGGAAGAAAGATACCTAGACAGTTCCAGTAGTTGTAGGTGCAACTGGTCTTATAAAAAAGAGTTTACAATCGTATTTAGATATGTTACCAATTCATGTAACACCAGACAAATTGCAGAAGGAGTCATTACTGGGCACATTGCGGGTGCTGCAAAGAGCACTTTTGGTTAACATCAAAGGGTGAAACAATACTAATTTCATGAACTTTAATCATACTTTGACTTAGGAATGGGGTCCATTCCCATCATGGTATTAGAAACCCAAAAGACTTGGAGAAATTAAAATTGACATATTGGGTGATGGATGCCTGGGAGCTGTCTTGTGTAGCAAGGCTTGCCAGGAATTCATCTGTGGCTGACAGACGTTGTTTTGCTGCAGGCTCACCACCAGTGACCTGACAATCTCTGGCCATGTCTGCTGCCTATCTGCATGCCGAGTGGATCATATATGTGG
Source organism: Protopterus annectens (assembly GCF_019279795.1). Lineage (NCBI taxonomy): Eukaryota > Metazoa > Chordata > Ceratodontiformes > Protopteridae > Protopterus > Protopterus annectens. The sequence continues at coordinate 243,617,173 of NC_056730.1, read as the reverse complement.
CATGGTATTGAACCTGTTCATATGTGTGATTCTGTGACCCACAGCATTAATGTTATGCACTGGTTCATCCCACAAGGCTTGTCGCTCTTGCCTATTTGTCCTTTTTCTGGACAGCAGGACTGGATAGTGTTGTCTCAAGGTCTCAATTATGAGGTAATTTTCCACCTCAGGGAAAGGTGGCCAGCATCTGGCAAGCATGATATCTCCTGAAATGCAAATAAATGAAAATACATGCCAGGATCACATATGTGGGAGTACAGTATGCAGAGGTACAGCAATAAGGGAAGGCTATCATTATTCTCCGCTTGATTGCACATCTCATATGCAACAGTGTGCCAGACATACAAAGGATGTGGACCCAACTAGGATAGTAGCAATAGTGACCTACTCCTATTTCTACCATGACAGATACTTGCACATGATCACTCACCCAACACAGGAGTCCATTGCAGTGTGCCCCATAACAGGAACCCCCTCCCCATAACATATGTATAAACAACAGTGCCAAAAAATGGCAGTGTAGTATTACAACTGCTAACAAAGGAAGTATCCAGGAGACCTGTGCACCTAGTTAACAGACAGCATTATACCCTTGCTGTACTCTGTACCCTCTGTAGGTGTAACACAGCTGCAGATCAATGCCATATCATCAGTACAGTTCTAAGAAAGGCTTACTGATGTAATCCTCATCCCCCCAAGTATATTCAAACATGTGCATCATGTTTAAAACAAAATGATTACATACCTGATAGAGTACCATACTCCTCTGTTGAAAGATACAGCTCTATAAGTAGTGTGCCAATGAGTTAACCATAGAAACTAACTCTCATACACAGTGGTTCCCCTAGGTAGGAGTTTGCCTTTTTAAGATGGGCATCATTATCTGGCGAGAGGCAATCTGTGGTTCAGGAATGCTAATTGCAGCATACACAGCTGATTTGCAGTATAATCAGCCAATTCCATGCAACTATTCAACAAGATATAAGGCCTCAATGTAGAATCCATTCCCTTTCTCACATTTTGAGGTGGAAATTACTGGGATAAAGATACTACATCTGCACAGAGAGAATGTTTGTAGCAGCTACCTATTACATACAGATGTGTGTGCTACAGGCTCAAGCTGCTGCTGCAGGTAATAAGCATAGTCAGAGAGGTTGCAGAATGTGGAGGACAAAAACACTTATGAGTAATTGTGGGACCTGTGGCAGCCATGGTTTATAGCCAGAGCCTGATTGAGTGAACCCATCCCACTGGAAACTGATGTGTTTAAGTTAAGTATGTTAGCCAAAGGTATCATTAACAGAATAAAAGGCAACAATGTTGGTGTGTCCCAGAACAAAGTAGGGGGTACCTTTACCACTATGTCAACTATTTATACAACTTACAAATCATGTGTTATGTCATGGTAGTATCTGGAACGTGTGTGCTGGAGACCCTTGCTTCTAGCATGATCTCCATATATGTATGGTACTTGTGCAGCTGTGGTTGTCTATAATATCAGTAGCAAATCATAGGTGTGCTGCAGTCTGATATGACTGGGCTTCATTTGAATTACATTCTTTAACATCCTCTATGAAAGTGCAATAATGCATGACCTGACATTCTATGCACTTTCTAGTGTTGTAATAGGAATATTTTAGCTGTGATCTAATTTATATCCATTGGACTTCCATTATTGATAAGCAGATGTTCCATCTCTACTGCTTTGGGTGGATAAATAGGTGATGAGGCAGTCATACATATCAGAACTCATAATGGGGATGTACACATGCATGTATTTTAAATGGTAGACACCACTGGATTTGAACCCAGGACCCTGTGGGCCAAACATTAATATTTTCAAAGCATCAAATGGACTGAGCTACTGAGTCACTTTACAGGAGGTGTGATTTTAAATGTATTTGATATAATTTCACACCTACCTCCTCTTACATACCTCACTTACAACTATTATTATGTATATGGCTTTATAGTGATGTCATTCTCCACCACAGTGCCAGTTAAATTCCTATTTTTCCATTAATCTTTTAGCAAGTGTATTTTTAAATTTTTCAGATATAATTGCACAAGTACCTGCTGTGAGATACCTCAGTTACATCTATTATTTTGTGTCTGGCTTTATAGTAATGTATTTCTATACCAGAGTACCAGTTACACTCCCATTTTTCCATTCATCTTTTAGGAGATTTGTGCAATGGAGTGGGATGTGCAGCATTGCTTAAACATGCTTAATGACAGAAACATGACAAGTATTATGTTTTGCTTAAAACACCTGTGTTAATTAACTGTCTGTGTGGCTTGGCCAGTTAATGCATTATTCTTCAGGTGCAATGGTCCTGGATTCAAAATAGGGTGCAGGTATAATTTTTGAACATCATTTCTATGTTTTCAAATACATGTATCAATATACCGCCATTTAGCATAACTTAGTGATGCTGTGCACCACACAGCATCAGGCAAACATTCTTTAAAGAAAAGAAAAATGGGGAGATAGGACAGTGGTGAAATTGGATGCAAGCAGGTGGGAAAAACATAGTGGAAGACAGGTAGCTATGTGCAGGAAGTGTGTAGGAAAGAACTATAGCTCTCTATTTCTTCAGCAGCAACAACTGTGCACTTTAACAGTTTTTTAACTGAATTTTAACTGTCACCCCCAGATACAGGGGTGATGACAATGTAAGTACGTTATCAAGCCAATTGGACCAAATTAAGTGTATTCAGTGGGCCAAATTAAGTGTGTTCGGTGGACTCATATGCAAAATGGAGAGCTATGTATGGGGCATTTTTTGGGACAGGTTTTTTTTAAGGTGTGAGTGGAATGTTGGAGAAGGCACATAGGTATGTGTGGAGGAGGGAAGTTGCGAATGTGAGAAATCTTTTGCAGACAGACAAGACAGCAGACAGGGTTGGTGTGTGACACAATAGGTGGTGAACCCATTGTTGGGGCGGGTGTTGTGGAATTCCAGTCCCATGAACATCAGACATGGTAGCAGTGTGACTCACCTCCTCACCCATGGGACTGTCAGCACTGCAGCTTCACTGCTGCTGTGGAGGCACTGGTTGACAATGGTGCCTGAGATGAGGCTGCCCCACCAGGATGGACAGCATGCTCTCCATCTGGCATAGGCATGCATCAACAGTTTGGTGCATCAGCCCATGCACCATAAATGACAGTTCATCATGGGTGGCATAAGCATCCCCTCCACTTCCATTCCTAGATGGGGGACCACCCCCAGCCTATGGGGGTGGAACTACATGATGAAGCAGGTAGTGGAGGTGCAGCAGAGGCGGCACCATCAGGCTGTGACCCAGACATGCTGGGCCCTGGTGCTTTGGCTGGGGGAGCCAAGGTAGGTGGATCACCAGGAACTGTCCTACCTTGTTGCTCTGTGTTAAATGAAATATATACATAAGGAAAAATAAACTTAACTAAAACAAATGTAATTAATAACATAAGAGAAAACAATAATGATTAATGGAAAAAAATTGAAAAAATATATTGAGGAATACAACAATAAATAATGTAAATGAAATGCTTTTAACAGCAAAGCAATACTAAATTATACATAAGACAAATATGAGGTAATTACAAATAATATGATAATATCAAATGATAAATAGGTTCATAGGTTCATACTAGGCTATCTGCCCTAGGGCATTTATAAGCCTAGCCAGAGTATGTATGGCTTTCACCACCCATTTTAAATTAATTTTGCTATGCCCTTTTTCAAGGTTAGTATACTGTGCCTCTGTCTAACAGTGACACCCGGAGTAAACCTACGATCTCCCATCCACTCATCAAGATTCCTCTTGAAGAGAGTCAATGAGGGACTCTGCCTAACCTGGACTGGGATTTTATTCCAGAGTGAAGGGAGCCTCTGGGTTATGAATCTGTCCCTCCAGCATGTCCTATTTATTTCAGTGCTGAGGTTCAAGTCCCTCGAGCGTGTAGCTTGATGGGATTTAGATTTTCTGAGGTGCAGCATGTCCATTAATTCCGGGTTGGACATGGCTTTATACGTCAGGCACAGATCGCCTCTGAGCAGGCGGTATGCCACTGAGTAGAGCTGGAGATTCTTTAACCGGGCAGCATACAGCATCTGTTTGAGCCCCTTGATCCTCTTGGTGAGGTACTTTTGGGGTCTTTCCAGCTGCTGCAGGTGTCTGGTAAGGTACATCCCAAAAGGGGCATTGTACTCAATTATGGGCCTGATGAGGGATGAGTAAAGAGGCACGATGACCTCCCCTGATCTAGATGTGAATCCCTTCATGATTAGGTGGGCTATATAAAATGTTTTTCTAACCACTTTGGCCACATGGTTGTCAAATGAGAGATTGCTATCAACTTGGGTCCCCAGGTCCCTAATTACTTCTTCTGTACTTAATGGATTACCACCTATGTGGTAATTTGTGAGCACTTTGTTTTTGCCAAAGGGGATGACTATACACTTTTTGGCGTTTAGCTTGAGACCATGGCTCTGGCACCAGTTGTCTGTTTCTATGAGGCCCTTTTGGAGGATGCTTGTGTCAGCTGGAGAGTCTATTATGGCGCCCAGTTTGCAGTCATCTGCGAACTTGGTCAGCCACAGTCCTTCCATGTTGGCCTGTACCTCCGAGAAATATATATACCGATTACTGAACAAGAGAGGTCCCAGGACTGAGCCTTGTGGGATGCCACTTGTAACTGGTTTGGAGTCTGACATGGCCCCAGCTATTCTAACCAAGTGGGTTCTGTCCTTGAGCCAGTTTACAACCTATCTAGTGACATAGGGGTTTATATTTAAGCTGGTGAGCTTATCTATAATGCCCGAGTGGGGTATTGTATCAAAGGCTTTTGTGAGGTCCAGGTAGGCTGTGTGGACCACCTTCCCCTTGTCAATGGCCTTGGTGACTGTTTCAAAGAAATTGACCAGGTTTAAGAGGCAGGATCTGCCCTTAACAAAGCCAAACTGGGTAGGATCCAGTGTCTGTAGGTCCCCAATATCTTTATTTATAAGGTCCATGATGATCCTTTCCATAGCTTTGCAGACCAAGCTAGTGAGACTTATGGGGCAATAGTTTCCAGGATCCGTTGAGGCACCACCTTTGTGGAGAGGAACCACTGTTGCTGTATGCCACTCTTTGGGTACATATCCTGTAGTAAGGCTGAGATTTAACAGTAGTTTTAGGTTTGGGTTTAGCTCTTCTTGGAGTTCATGTAGGACACAGCCCGGGACACTGTCTGGTCCCATTGATGCTGTGTTTCTTGCTTTGGAGAGGGCAGCTCTTACCTGAGCATCTGAGATGTCAGGGGGGCAGCACTCTGCTGGGATAGATATTAGCCCTTTTGGTGGGGAGGGGAGGGAGAAGTTTGCGCTGAACCTGTCAGCTAGGATGTTGGCAATGTCTGTGGGTTTGGTGTATTTTTTGTCATTTTGGACTAATTCTGAGCATATCTGGGAATTCCCACCCAGGTTCCTAATATAACTAAAGAAAGCATTGTGATTATCCTTAGTGTCCTGTGCAATTTTCTTTTGAAGCTGGCCTTAGACGATTTTATGAGTGCCCGTAGTTTTTTGCTAATACTGATCAGAGATGCCTTCCCTTTTTGGGATTTTGCTCTATCATGTAGTAGCTTCCTCCTTCTATTGTATAGTTTTTTTATGGCTGAGGTCCACCAGACAGGACGTCTGCCTTTGGAGGATTGGGTCTTGGTTTTATTTGGGATTGCATGATCCATGCATTCCTGAAGGTGTTCATAGAATGTGTTTATAAAGGATTTTGCGTTCTGGGCCGTATTATCCACAGGCCCGGGGGTTTTGAAGGATTCCACCTCGGTTTTGAGGAGTGTGAAATTTGCTTTAGAAAAGTTTTTCACTGTGGTTTTCTGGGTAGGGGGTGGGGTCGGGATGTGAATATCCAGTGAGATTAGTGTATGGTCTGATCTTACCAGTGAGGGATACACTTCTGGTCTGGAGCATAGAGTCCCCATGTTGGTGATGATCAGGTCCAGTATGCTTTCCTTTCTTGTGGGAGTGGTAACAAGTTGTTCCATAGCATTTGAGTTTATAAATTCTAGGAACCTTTGGGCTAGGGTGTTGGAGCTAGAGTAATGCTCCCAGTCTATGGTTGGGTAGTTGAAGTCACCCAATATAATGGTGTTTGGAGAGACCTTCATATTTTCCAGTGTTTTCAGGAAGGCCAAGTGGGGTTCCTGGGTTTGGAAGGGTGGTCTGTAGCAGGCTATAAACTGGAAGGCAGTTTACCCACTGTTAGTTGCACATGGATAGTCTCTGATGCTTCCTGAAGGTGTGGGTACCTTTGACGAATATTGATACTCCCCCTCCTTTTGTGGTTCAGTCCAAGTTTTGGGGCCGAAAAGCACGGTATAAGGTATAACCTGGTAGTGCTGGGGTGCTCTCGAGAGCCTTGAACCAGGTTTCTGTTACTGCACAGATATCGATGTTCTCCATGCTAAGGAGAGTTTTGAGTGCGTGCATCTTGAGGTTTACACTTCTGGCATTGATTAGCATTACTCTTAGTTTCTTATCCCTTGTGATACCTATGGAGATGGGTTTGTCTTTTGAGCCTTGCCTAAAAAAGGCACTATGGGGGTAGCAAGAGCCTTTGCCAAAATCCAAAAGCCCAGGGGTGACAGGTGCAAGCCGTCCCTAGCGAAGCATCATGGCTTGTTGAGCATGTCATCCCAGGCTGACAGGCATTGGATCCCCTTTGAATGACACCAATACTTAAGCCAATTGTTGAAATTGATAATCTTGTCTTCATACTGTGGCATCATTCTTGGTGAGGGTAAGATGCTACTCAAGGTCAGGGTCATACCGGCCTGGGCTACATGCTCAGAGAGCTCCTCTATATCTCTTTTCATGTAGTCCAGGGAGGTACGTCTCAGGTCATTCACACCAGCATGGACAATGACTGAGTCATATTTGTACTTGCCTTGGAGTGACCTGAGTGCTTGTATTATGTGGCGGATCCTAGCGCCCGACAGGCAGCTCACCGTGACCTTCTCCTTGTTCAGCCTGGTGAGTGGGACTTCAGTGTGCCTGATGATAGAGTCACCTATTACAAGTGTATCAGGTGTGTTGTTTAGCCTTAAGGGCTGTGACTGTTTGGCACACTGGCTTTGTGAACTATGTGTTGCACGTGTTTTGTTTTGGGGTAGCAGTTGCTTGGGTGTCTGCTTTGGAGGTCTCTGCTGCTTAGGCAGATTTTTATTTAGAGCCTCCAAGTATGTTTTTGTGTGTTTATGTGTTTGGTTTGCTGTCGTGGTAGGTCTATGTGAGACTGGAATTTTAGTGAGTGTGGTTTCCTTCTCCTCCTGACTGGTAATGCCAGTACTGAGTTGAGAGAACATAGCCTCCAGTTTGCCTATATGGTTGCATCTCTCACATGTGTTGAAATTTGTTGGGAGGAGGAGAGGGTTGTCTGTGTACATGAGGCAGTTGTAACATTGCCTCAAGATTCCCAGATTCACCAGCTGGACTGGAGAGGAGATTGACAACTGACCTTTGGACATCCTAGAATAGTATTGGGAATTTCTTTATAATTGAAAAAAATGGCCAGTGGGGAGCAAGGTACTCCAGGGGGAGTTTGTGAGGGTGTAGTGCTTTTAATTTTTTAGTGCTGACTTATATAATTGCTTTAGTGAGCAAGTGCCAGGTAACTTAAATGCAAAAATGACAAACAGTAACTTTCTTTCAAGTGAAACAAGGAAATAAGTACAGTAAGCAATGCAGATATCACTAGGGATCCACAGAAGCACTGAAAAGCCATGTTTTAGGTGGAATTAGCTTTTCAGGGAAATAACAAGCATACAAACAAAACTAGATTCAGCAGGCCTGGATCTAGTCTATGCTACAGCAAACAAGGTGTACCAATTACAGTAAGAAATAGTTCAAATATACAGGCACTATAAGCCTTTAACCAGAAATTCCCAGCTCAGAAGGGCAGAGCCCAGCCTCTCCTCCCACAAGAGTGCAGACCATGAACCTTCTTAATGTAAAATAACTGGTCTGAAGCCCAGGTGCTTAAACCAGAACTAATACACTTTTAGAATTATAGACACTGAGCCCTCAATCAGGAGTTCCCAACTTAGAAGGATGTAAGCTACCTGTCCTGCCACGACAGTGCAGCCCACAAACCTTCCTAATGTAAAACAACTGGTCTAAAGCCCAAGTGCTTAAACTAAAAGGCTTAGAATAACCAAGCAGTAATAAATGCAATTGAGTACTTTTAAGATGACGCAAAAGCAAAATAAATTAGGAAAAAACACAAATACAGTAAAAGCAGATACATTTTTTTTTTCTTTTCTTTTTTTAGTGGAAAGAGAGAAAGGAGTAGCCGAAACTAAGCTGATTGACCTTTTCAAATGTTCTCCCTGTACTGGGTAGAATGAGATAATGACATTAGACTGGGAGGAGGGTCCCAGATCAAATTTACACTAGGAGCGGGCAACTGCAAAGCCACCAACTACAAAAACACTGTACCAGCAGTGAGGGAGGGTGGGAAACAAACTGCAGAAATGTTTCACAGCTGAAAAGCAGCAGTGAGCCTTTAAATGAAAGTTTTAAACAGCTAAAGGAGCCTCTAGAAAAAAAGAGTTTACTGTAACCAGTTCTCAGAAACAAACAACCCAACAGATGCTTAATAAAAGTGGACAATTTCCAGTTAATACCTCACACAAGGTGAAACTAGCTAGAAAAATACACAGTACACAAAGTGCTATAAATAACAAAGAAATAAAGAACAAAATAAACAAAAAACAGGATACTTAATGTTATATATTATAGCTCCTATTATTAAATTAAAGAAGAGAAGTGTGGTGGGAGAAAAAAAGAAGAACATTAGTAACTTCACAGATCACAGACTACAGCTATATACTTCTAGATATGTTAGATTTCAGTTTTGAAAAAAGTTGCTGCTTATATTGTTTATGTATATGATCTTGCATGTATATAGCTCTCAACCTGTTAGCATTGGACATTATGGGGCAAGCCATATGTAATGGTGTACACAGGCACATTATCAGGGAACATTTCTTCATACTGTGCTCATACTTTAATAGCAAGGTGTTCTGATAACAGATTTGTCATTAAATTGTATTTAAAGTAATGTCATATATCTGCAATTCAAAGGACCAGGCATATGGGGAATTTGTCATTACATTCTGCAAAAATCATAACAGTTGAGATGGTATTTTCTGGTGCACTGATTATACTAGACAGCTGGAAATTTCTCAGTTGGCTGGCATGGGGTTAGAATCCACAAGTTGTGACTAAAGGAAGCCTTAGCATTTTATTTTAAAAAATAAATTCTCAGACCACTATCTCCTTTAAAAGTTTTATTGAGTCATGTAGTGTCAAATCTTGATTTATACACATGCATAGATGCATAGGAATTCCATTACCTTACACAGTTTTGACGGCAGCCTACAACATATATCATACAACAAGAGCAGAAAACAACCCTGACCCTTAATTTGAGTATTGCACATGATTTATGTATGTCATATGTTGAGAAACTGTTGACCAGTTTACATTTCTCAGTTGGCTGGTGTCACATTAGCACATTTTATTTGAAACATTTTAATTATCAAAGCACTAACTCCTTTTGCACTTTATTGAAAGTTGTTGCTTCAAATCTGGCATTTGCACACAAGGATAGCTGTCCAGGACTTCTGTGAACTTACCCATTAAGCCTATTCATTTATTGAGTGCAATGTACAGTATATTTCAGACATGGAGCAGACCACACTATGACTCTTAATCTGGGCAGACCACAACATTAACTGATGTTTGTCAGCTATGCTGTGCATTACTGCATACCTATTTGCTTTAACTTGCTTTACCAGTTTAGATATGCACTGACACTTTAATAAATATGTATGATTTTCCAGGTATTTCATACATTACTTTTAACACTGCAATATCTGTATTTACTTTATTGCATTAAGTTATGCATTAAGTTGTTACTTTGTTGATTTTCTTACATATCACACACTTCCTTCATACTGGCCAAATGCCTTGCATGGGATCACACAGTGCAAGCCCTCTCTTCTGCAGTCGTGGTAAAAGAAGGAAACCATTATGCATACCAGTTTTGCACAGATTCAGTTTGTATATTAATCAATGACTGGAAAACATACTCACATATCTGTGGAGTGTGCCCATTTCCAGACTCTTGGATCCAGGTGTCCAAGGTCCCCCTCTTCCTATGGTACAGGTCATCATAGTGGTGACAACACTACTCAACAATGCAGGGTATACCAGTTCATAGGTTCGCAGGTAGGTACTAGGCTATCAGCCCAAGGGCCTTTGTAAGCCTAGCCAACAAGTTTACCTGGCTTACGCCACCAAAGAAAGTTATTTTCCTGTGCCACTGTCTTGCAGAGACACAGACGTGATCCCCGGGGTGTATTTCCTATTTCCCATCAATTCATCAAGATTTTTCTTGAAGAGTGCTAATGAAGAACTTTGCTTGACATAGATGGGTAGCCTGTTCCAAAGTATGGAAAGTCTCTGGGACAGGAATCTATCCCTCCAGCATGTCCTGTTTATTGTGGTGACAAGGTTTAGGTCCCTAGAGCATGTAGCTCAGAGGGATTGGGATTTCTTTAGGTGTAGCATGTCCAACAGCTCTGGGTTTGACATAGCTTTATATGTTAGGCAGAGATCACCTCAGAGTAGATGATATGCTACGGAGTGAAGCTGGAATTTTTAGAGACAGTCAGCATAAGGCATATGTTTGAGGCCAGTAATCCTCTTTGTGAGGTACTTCTGTGGCTTTTCCAGCTGCTGCAGATGTCTTGTGAGATACATTCCAAAAGGGGAGTTGTACTCTATAATGGGTCTAATAAGTGCCGAGAACAGGGGAACAATGACCTCTTTTTTCCTTAATGAGAACCCTTTTATGATGAGGTGTGCCATGTGGAAGGACTTCCTGACTACTGTGGCGATTTGACTATCAAAGGAGAAACTACTGCCCACATGGGTCCCAAGGTCTCCAGTGACACATTTGGTGTTAAGTAGATTGTTGCCTATGTAGTAATTCAATGGTACAGAGTTTTTACCAAAGGGGATGACCTTGCAATTTTTGGTAATGAGCTTGAAGCCTTGGCTCTGACACCAGTCATCTGTCTCAGCGAGGGCCTTCTGTAGGATGTCCACATCATTTGGTGACTTGACTATGGTTCCTAGTTTGCAGTCATCTGCAAACTTCATTAGCCAGAGGCCTTCTGTGTTAGCCTGTACTTCAGAGAAGTAGATACCAAACAGGAGAGGTCCCAGGACTGAACCCTGTGGTATTCCACTTGTCACTGGTTTGAGGTCAGATTTGGAGTCTGCAATTTTTACAGTGTGGGTTCTGCAAGTGGGCTAGTTGGCAACCCATTTTGTGACATAGGGATTTATACCTAGTTTAATGAGTATAGCTATAATTCCAGAATGGTGATGGTGTCAAAAGCCTTGGCGAGGTCAAGATAGTCTGTGTGAACCACCTTACCCTCATCTACGGCTTTGGTGACTGCCTCAAGGAAGTTGATCAGGTTCAGGAGGCATGATCTGCCTTTCAAAAACCCGAACTGGTGTGGGATCCAGAGTTTGGAGGTTACCAATGTCTTCGTTTATGAGTTCCATGATGGCAAGTTCCATGGCCTTGCAGACCAGGCTCATCAGGCTAATAGGGCAATAGTTCCCGGGATCAGTGGTGGCTCCCCCTTTGTGGAGTGGGATAACTGTTGCTGTATGCCATTCAGTGAGCACAAAGCCTGATGCGGGCTATTACTGAACATTGTGCTTAGGTGGGGAGCCAGTTTGTTCTGAAGTTCATGTAAAACGCAGCCTGAGATGTTGTCCAATCCCATGGATGCTGTGTTTTTGGCTTTAGAGAGTGCAGCTTTTATCTGCGTAGTTGTGATTACAGGGACTCTGCATTCTTCCTGTATAGATATGGGCCCTTTAGGGGGTGGTTGGGGGGTAAAGTTAACAATTAACCAATCTGCCAAGATGTTGGCAATATCAGTTGGTTCTGTAATTCTCATGCTGTTGTGCTGTAACTCAGAGCAGATCTGGGTGTTGCCATTGAGATTCTTGACATCAGTTACACTGGTTAGATCCCTGGACAAACTATCCCAGGCCTCAGACTTACACTCTGAGCCCTGGTAGTCACCCTGCAACAGTGGGGGTCTGTGGTGTTCTACCAGGAGTCCAGTAAAAACTCTGGACTCCTGCACACCCCACTTCTGTGCCCTAAAACACACTTCCTCTCCAACACCAGCAGCCATACCCAGAGTCAAGGTCAGTCTCCAAGGAATGATGTGAAATTCCCACCTATTGGCCATTATATTGTGTGCTCCTCCCCCTTACATTTCATACTTTAACTTTAAAAAATGCACTGCATCACTATCTTACAAACTTGCACAAACCATGTTTAAGCAGAGCTTAGCAAAGCACAAAATGGAATAGACCATTTACCATGTGTAAGTGCTGCTTAGCATCATGCAGCTTTTCTAAATGTAACAATTTTTATTTTAAACTCAACTGATGTTTCAGTCACCTGACACAGTTTCACAGCAATATATGTAAAAAGTATTACTGCCCAAAACTCGAACCCAGGACCTACTACACTGTAGATCATAACTCAATCTTTCTACCCACTGGAATAGTGATGGGAACTTGTATATCTTCAGATATACTGCAAAGGTGCCTGTAATCATAGCACAGTTGCTGTGCAGGTTTATGTGTTGCTAATCACACTAGAACTAGAAAAATTGAATATATCCAGTTTCTACTTTTAGATGTCTAGTAGATGTCTCCTTTATATTTGAACTAAGCTAAGCATAGCTAAGCAATGCACCACACCGCCCAAATAAGCGCATGAAAAAAATAAATAAATAAAAGTGAATACATCTGGTTTCTATTTTTAGATGTCTTGTAGATGTCTGATTTATTTGTGCAAAGTAAGCACGGCTAAGCAATGCACCTCACTGCACAAACAAGAACATAAACATAAACAAATAACAAAATTGCAATTTAATGAAATAAATGATCTTGTACACCTTTCAGTCCAGGTTAATGGGCCAAAATGTATTGTGCTGTGTTTACCAACTGTCCAAAAACAAGCAAGCACATAAACATAAAAAAAGTAACAAAATTGCAATTTAATGAAATAAATGATCTTGTACACCTTTCAGTCCAGGTTAATTGGCCAAAAGTTATTGTGCTGCATTTACCAACTGTTCAGAATTTTTCTGGACAGTAGAGAATTGAGGGACATCCTGTGCCATCAGTATTACATGGATTCAATATCCATGTTGCTGTGATCTCTCTTGGCAGTGTGTCATAATTAATATGTATGGCGAGCTGACGAGGAGGAACTATAACCATCTGCATGGACATGTTCTGTGTAGGCTTTACACAGAGTCTAAACAGATTTTATTGAATCCTGGGGAGTATGTACTACTGCCTTTGTCTATGATCAACATCTACTACACCTAAAAATGATTTCCACAGTACAGCTACACACTTTGGTCTTCTGTCAACAGTATACACAGTAATCAAATGCAAATGTAGTTGTGTGTCTCAGTTACTAAATACTATTTCAGTTACACAAACAAGATGGTTCAGTCACACCAGGGTGAGATTACCATGCTTAAACTGAAAAACAAGATGCCAGTCATAACACAACACTATAGAAGTAAATGTCAAATACTTTAGGTAGAAAAAAATACGAAGAACAAATTGCATTAGGAATTAAATAATCTATCTCTTTCTATATATAAATATATACATATAGATTTAACTCAAAAGGTAGACCGTCATTTGGTAGAAAGGTTTTTTGGGGGGGTGTAAAAAGAGAAAATGCACATTTGAATGAATTACATATGGCTGAATTTAGATTTATATAGTGTAGGTAATCATATGTGTGCAGGATAATCAATGGTGGAATGAAAAAGTAGTGGTTGTGATGATGGACAAGACTGTGTTATAGCAGTTGTGACTATGCAGGTGTTCTGTGGATTATGGTTAGAATAAGTTTTAGATAAGGGGATAGAGTCAGTGTTGTGCATGTTTTGTGTTGTGTGTGTTCTTTGCCCATTTGTCATGTCTAGTGGTACTGTTAGGGAAACATTATTTAATAATGTAATGTGTAGGGTTAGGGATAGGTGAAGGGATAGGGTTAAGGTTACAATTAAAGTTAGCACACTAAGATAGTGCAGGGGGACAAAGCCATAGGTAAGTACTAGGCTAGCTTCCCTTTTGGGCCATTTTATGCCTAGGAAGCTTCACTTTTGGTGCATGAAATAACTATCCCATTTGGTGTTAGATTGGCCTTACTCATCCCTTTCTCGATACCTAAATACTACCCCTACTGAAAATCACTGGGATCATACCATAGATTGTTTGAGGGGACCAATGTATGGGATAAAGCATTCAGATGCTGCCTCATTCCAGTAGTAATACAGAGACAGTTCTGGGATAACTTTTCTGTTTCCCATCCATAGATTCAAGTTTCACTTGAATAAGGGCAGAGATGGGCTTTGTTTTACATTGATGGGGAATTTATTCCAGAAAAATGGTATAGCCTAAAAGATAAACTTGTCCTTCCAAACTGTTCTGTTGATGTTGCAGAAGATCTTTAAATCCTTAGACCATATATTTATGATACCATCTGACTTGCTAATGTGCAGTAAATTCATCAAAGTTTGGTCAGAGGATGCCTTAGATACCAGGCAAAGGTCACCTCTTATCAGTATTTAGGATTCTGAATATAGTGACAGGGCTTTGATTCAGTCCATGTAAGATATATTACTTAGGCCTTGTAACCTTGCAATAAGGTATCTCTGTGAGCATTCCAGTTATTGCATGTGTCTGGACAGATACATCCCAATGTGGCCAGTATACTCAATGACTGACCTAATGAGGGCTAAGTAAAGGGGAACAATGACATCCCTAGATCTAGGTGCAATACCTTTGTTTATAGGCTATGCAGTGGAGAAGGCAGCTGAGATGTCATCAGTCTTATTACCTGCTTTTCTCATAGGCTTTGGCCTTCCCAGGTCAAAGGAACCCTGGCCAATAGTGCCTGAAATGGAATCCCTTGCATGGCCCTAACCAGTGTGGACTGCCCAGGCAAGTAATGTTTCCATTGAAATCTGTAAGCTTAACACTAGTTATAGCTAATTCAGTATCTATCTTATAAACAGTATCATTTCTCTCTACTAGGATGTACTACAGTAATGTGTGATGACCTGGGGCAACTGCAGTTTCAAGACAATCCATTGATACTGTGGTTTTACTTCTTCTAGTCATTTCAAATGGCTTTTATTCACCAACAAATCTCTGTAGACATTTGGCCATACATGCCCCACTTGGTCATTCTGGCAAAGTCTAACCCAAGGATTTTGGTGTGTATTGGAATCACTTACTTCTGCCTTTGCTTGTGGGACCTGAAATAATGATTCACACTGCTGTTAGTTTCCTTATCTCTCTCTCTCTCTCTCTCTTTCTGTAGTGCTTGGAAAATCTATCTTTTGCAGTCTTGTCCTGCTAAATAAAGGTCACTGTTTTTACCAGTCCCATCCACTGAGGTGAATTCTCAGTCTGTCATCTAGATTTCCTTAGGTAAAATGCTGAGTGCTTGTTTCCTTATTATAAAGTCTGTCAGTATTTCAGAAGTAGTCGTTTGACATCCATTCTCCCATCATGGAGCAAAACACTTATAAATCTAAAATAGCTCCACATAGATGTCTTGGGATGATTCCACTTCTATGGTAGCTAGTGAAAGGAAATAAAGGTCCATCACCTGTTAAGTTGCTATGGAATGGCTTTGACCTTGTTAATACCTGCTTCAATATTCAAGCCAGTAAGTGGTGTTCTTATTTGCACAATTTAAACTCTTGTGCTATTGACATCCTGGGTTATTTTTCAGAGTTCATCTTGTTTGTGTCTTAAGCATTTTGACTTCTTCTTCTTCTTTCGGCTTTTCCCGGTTAGGGATCACCACAGTGGATCACCTGTCCGCTCATGATTTGCAGAGGAGTTTTACAGTGTCGAGTTGCCAGCCCAGCACCCAACCTTCCCCAGAAGGCACACACACACATGCACTCATGCCTAGGGCCAATTTAGAGTGTCCAATCCACCTACAGTATGTCTTTGGGATGTAGGAAGAAACCGGATCACCTGGAGGAAACCCACGCGACCACAGGGAGGACATGCAGACTCTGCACAGAAGGTACCCCAGCCAAGGAACAAACCAGAGAACCTCTTGCTGTGAGGTCTCTTAAGCATTTTGACTAAAAAATAAAATTTCTCCTGAGAAATGTATACTACTGTATACTGTACCATGGGGCTGCAAGGGCACACAAATATTTTTGAGGAAAAAAATGTTTTGATGACTATATATTCCTAGTTTACAAAATATTGCACTGCTGCCACAAAATAACGTCAGATCAATAGGGGTTAAAGAGATTAAATATGTACAACTGATACTGAATATTTTAGTGAAAGGTATAATGTATGCATGTATGAAAGTATGTATGTATTTATTTGTTCATTTAGCAGTAGGTGAACTGGACCACCTGTACCCTTTTTAGTCATGGATCAGTTAAAGAATAATAATCTGAGCAATATAAAGTACAATGAAGCTGAAAAGTACAACAAATTAATCCATTTAATAAGGAAAGTTGAACAGAACATGCAGTAATATACAATAAAAAGTACAGGGCAGATATTTAATGCAGATCCTTACATTAAAGTAAGAGTAGCTATTGTATAGGAAGTAATTTCATTACTAAATAGGGCAAATTTGGGTTATGCATCAAACTTATATGCGTTCAAACTTTTGTGGAAGGTATAATGTGATCTGCTTAGTAAAGGAAGGTATGGAAGGTTACAAACCTTGAATCCTGCATTGCTGCCACCAGCTATATATACTGGGAGTAACTGGCCTTAAGGATCTATGGCAAATGTGCACTACTACCTAGGGTTCTGGCCAACTCCACTGGCAGTTAACACAGAGGATTAAGGCAATGGGCTGTTAAAGAACTACTTTCTGTAATCTGGTGTTCAATTCTTGCAGTCTCCATTTGTGCATTGTATGACACAAAGCAAATAATTTGAATATCATCCACATCAGTTTTATACTACACAGCTGCAGCACAAGGATATAATTACTCCTTCCCTAGAATTTCACTGCAGTCTGATCCCTCTGCCTCTTAGTGCAAACATACTAACAGCTTAGCCTAATTGCACTATTTTTTATACACAAATACACACACACATGCACACGCACACATGCACACACACACTCTCTCACACACACACACACACACACACACACACACACACATACACACACACACACACACACACACACACACACACATACACTAATACCCATATATTGACAGAACACCTTTACTTTTTTCTTTTTTTTCAAAACAGGTTTATTGTTTTAACATATAAGAGACATATCATAACAATTTTATACAAGTAATTAAAAATAGGTATTATTATAATATTCAACAAAACAACTAAAGTATTTACAAAGACATCCACTACAATCAGATCAATTAATTAAACTAAAATACCATGCTATTGAAATTAAAATTTTTTTAACAAATTTTGTAAATTATCCCATACAATAAAATAAGATGTTTTTCTATTTGTTCTAGTCCTAATTGTGTTTATTTCCATATGGCACACTATATTCATAACATTTTTAAATTCATTGAACGAAGGAGGTGTATCTGAAATCAATTTCTAGTTATTATTTTCCTAGCCACTGCTAGAATAGACCATAACAAGGGAAGCTTAACCTTTTTAACACTTTGAGGTACAGGTGTGTTGAATAATATAAGAGATTTAGAAATAATGAAATTATCTGTAAAAAGAGCCTGCAAAATTCATTAATTGACTTCCAGTATTCTTTCAATTTTATACAGTCATAAAACATATGAGCCCAGTCAGCATTAATTTCTACATTACATCTCTTACATAGATTATCTTTATTATTTATTTTATTCATCATCAAAGATGTATAAAAAGATCTATGTAAAAATTTCCATGTATAAAGTCTCCAGACAATGGGACGTAGTTCTATAAGCAGATTCCAATATATATTGTTTATCTTGTTGATTTGGTGGGTCCCCATTAACAGAAGTGAAATAATTCCAGTATGAATCTACACTGTAAAACGTTTCTTGTCTGATAACTTTATGTATGTATGAAAGTTTACCTTTATCAGAAACTTTATGTTGTAAATTTAATATCAAGTAATCAATCAGTGTTGGAATAGATTCTTTAACAGTTATAGACATTAAATCTATTTTATTAATGAGATGTTGTCTAAAGGTCTGAACCTCTAACCAGCAAGTTTCTCTTAGATCAAATTCTTGTTTTAAGAAATCTAGATTTTTAACTTTATTATCAGATATCAACTGATACCAGTACTTTAGATCATTATCTATAGCTAAATGAGTTCCTTCAGAAGTAGATGACAAAAGCATACCCTGAGTATACATTATAGGAAATACAATAAAATTCCATTCCCTATACTTAGGGTGCATGAATATAAAGTTATGATAACTAATAATAATATTTAATGGGTAACAAACCATATGTTTAGGTGTAATAGGTGAAGTACAAAATTCCTTTAGTAACCATAACATGGAGTTATTTACAATCATATTTTTATGTGTTAAGGAGATTTTCATGAAGTGTATACTAATTAGCTCCCAATAATCTTTCCATTTTGTGACATATGACTGATCTATTAATAAAGTAATAACTTTTACAATAGAAGAGATAGTATATAAATTAAAGTCTGGAAAAGAAATACCCCTTGAGGCCAGCTATTAGTATGTTTCTTTAATGCAATCCTAGGTCTATTAGGTGCCCATAAGAAATTTAACATTAGTGTGTTCAGTTTCTTGATAATTATTTTTGTAGGTGGAAGTATTATTGATTGTATTAAGTATAAAATCTTGGGGAATATTATCATTTTAATAATTGTAAGTCTCTCCTCCATAGTAAAAACATATTATTCCAGGTATTAAAAAGATTTTGTATATTAAGAAAACAGGTATTATAATTATTATATATAATAGATTTAATATCTTTAGATAGTATTATACCTAAATAAGTTATCTGACCTGAATTGGGTACATATTTAGTAAAATCACTAATGAGAATATTTTTCGTGTATATATAGGTAGTATTTTAGTTTTTCTTCATTGAATATTAAACCAGAAATACTTTTAAAATTCATCATGTTATCAAATAGAGACTGTATAGAAGAATTAGATCCTGCTGATGTAATTAGAACATCATCTGCAAAAAGTTGAATTTTGGATGTTGTATTTTCATCTATTTCAAAACCCTCTATGTCAGTACTGTTTCTGATCAAATTAGCCCAAGGCTCCATTACTAAAGTGAATAATAGTGGAGAAAGTGGACATCCTTGTTTTGTACCTTTAAGAATGGGTATTTTTTGTGAAACATATGTTCCTACCTTAATATAACCCAACGTTCCTTTGTATAAATGTTCAATTAGATTTACAAATGCATCCGAGAAGTTTGTGCACTTCATTAAGGTAAACAGATATTCCCAACTTACTGAATCAAATGCTGAACTTATATCAAGACTAATAAGTGTTAAATCTTTCTTTTTCCTATTTGCAAAATCTATTAATGTTAAAGTTCTTCTTATATTATCAAAAGTATTTCTATTTACAATGAAGCCTGTCTGATCTATATCTATAATGCCGGGAATGATTGTCTTCAATCTATCAGCAAAGATATTCATAAACATTTTATAATCAACATTAAGTAATGAGATGGGCCGATATGAAGAACATCTAGTTGGATCTTATAGGTTTTAAAATTGGCGAAATAAATGTATATTGCCAAGATGGGGGGTTATTAACTCATTTTGGGCCAAAATAAAAACCTTATGTATTAATGAATATGTATTTTTAGAAAGAATTTTATATATCTCTGGTATAATACCATCATTACCCGGTGCGTTGTTTGATTTAAGCTTATTTATTTGTGTAATAACTTCTGTATATGAAATACTCTTGTCCAATAGTTTAATCTGTTGTTTATTAAGCTTTTTATTCATATTTGTGGTTATAAACTCCTTTATTTTATCTTTAGGTTCCATATTAATATTATTATGGTTAATTTTGTGAAAGTGATTTCTAAATTCATCTAGTATTTCTGGTATACTAGAAACATTCTTCTTTTTCCTTAGAGAAAAGATTTCTTTGATATGGTTTTGTTTATTCAACCTTTTGTTTTATTTTTAAGTCTATGTAAGTATTTGGGGCTTATTGAATAAGACAAAAACTTGTATTCTCTAAAGTTATTTTAACTTTATGAGTTAACATTTCTTTGTATTTCTCATTTAGTTTGTTTATTTCTTCAATAACTTTCTTGTCCATAATATTTTCTTTATTATTATGTTTATAAGAGTCTAATTTACTTTGAATATCTAACAATTCCTTATCCCAAGATTTCCTTTTATTATTATACCATCTGATACTTTGTCCATATAGATATGATTTTAAGGCATCCCAAACATAAACAATGGAGACTTCAGGAGTGTTATTTATGTCTAAAAATGTTTTACTTCTGAAAGTATATATTCTTTACAGTCTTTTAGTTGAGTTAAGTATGCTGGTATCCTTTTGATCTGAACATTATGAGTATTTTTATCATGAATTCAAAACAATTGAATTATGATCAGATATAGGACATGAAATGATTTTGGAATTAATTAAATCTGTTACCATCTGGTTAGAAATAAAGACCCTATCTATTTTTGAATAAGTTTTGTATCTGTTAGAAAAAAGGTGTATGGTAATGATTTTGAATCTATCTGATTATTAATATCATTCAAATGATAAGAATTAGCAAAATCCTTTAAATGTTTTGCATTAGATGTAATTCTTCTCTTTCCTATAGTGGTAGTATCACTTTCATGTAGTATACAATTAAAGTCACCAGCTAAAATAATATCTCCTATAGAGAATGATATGATCTTATCAAGATGATGTTTCACTGTATTAATACCAATTCCAGGTATCCAATATACATTAATTAAAGTGTAAGTCTTCCCATTAATTTGTATTGTAACCATACAAAACATTCATTTGTCATCCTGATAAGACTTAATTGTTTTAGGAATGGGCATACTTTTATTCCATAAAATAGCCACTCCTCTTTTTTTCTGAGTGTGCTCTGAACTAACCAATACTGTATATTTGTTTGTGGCTAGTTTATCAATATCTTTTTCAAGAGATGGGTTTCTTGTAGGAAGACTAAGTTGGCCTTATGTAAATTAATGTATCTTATTAGGCTTGCCCTTTTACATGGATTATTCAACCCATTAATGTTTAAAGAAATTCCTTTTAAAGATGTCATTTGGCATTTTTAAAACTTAAGAATCTTATGATCAAAATAACAAATAACAAGATAAGTAATGTTACATCTCCTCCTTTAGGTGTACCTTTAAATATAGCTGTATTTATTGAATCTCTTATGGGATTTCGTATAGGATTCAATTTTGTTTGTAGTGACAATGAATGTACAAAATATATTGTGGATGTCAAAACTATATACAAATAACAATGAACAAGTGAAAATAATGTAAGGATTAAACCTTGCATCCAGCCTGGAGTTATAAAC
>NC_056730.1:243572984-243592984 GCF_019279795.1 Protopterus annectens | reverse complement strand
TCTTCACTTGCAGTTGTCATAATATCAACCACTCTTATTTCAGACAAGTAACTTTAATGGCACCAATAATGCTTAACTTCCCTGTCATGTAAAGTCATCAGAAAGTTATCTAGATTGCAGCTGCTATTTCATTCATGCATACACTTTAAGGAATGACTAGCATGAAGAAAGGTATAAAATATATTTCTTTTTCATTTTCGGAAACAAACTTTAAAATAACTAGACTGCTGAACAAGATAGCAGGATAGTGTGAGCACAAAAAACTGTCAGCTCGCAATTATTTGTTAAATAAATGGAGTTTTGTTTCAGTATGTCAAATTTAAATTATTATTCATAAGAAAAAGAACATTTCCTCGTTTTGATGATAAAAAGATATAACTAAATTTGAAGACAAAATGGATATTATAGCAAGATATTTTTTACCATCTGTGTAGCTACAAAATGAACGCTACTACATCTGGAATGCTTATCAGTTAGTCTGAAAATTTGCAAGTATACAAAAATGTATTTTTCATTAAAAAATGTAAAATGTGAGATAAAAAACAAAACACACACACACACACACACACACACACACACACACACACGCAAACACACACAGACACACAGACTCTAACATGATACCAAATGCTATTCAGCTCAGAATTATCTACATAAGTGGTATTTTGTATAGGGATGTGACTGATTTTCAAAGCTCATATCATTGAATACAGCACCAATGTCTGAGGCTACATTCAAACATGTAAATATATGGCACTCTCCTTTATTGCTGATACTTACATAACCAGCTCCAGGTTCACTGTACAGTGGGTTCATGGAGAAATTGCTCAAACAGCAGTATCACTTGACCCAATCACTTTTGATAAATTATCTGAAATCTGTATTTAAAGCAGTCTATGTTCATGCCTTTTGTATACTCCTGTTTCGTTTTCAGACACCGTTTTCATTTCTTTCATTAAGATGATGTTTAAACATTTTGCACTGTTTTTGAAAGTCAGATACTGTGTTATTGTATTTCTGATGAATGGACACTGCATTAACAAAGTACATAACTGCCATTTGATTAAATATCAGAAACATTTTCCTCATACAGATTGATGTTGAAATTCTACAAATGCTTTTGTCACAGATGAGCTCACAATGCCAAACTAAGTTTCATACATGCCCGATGTTTTCAGAGTCCTTTAGATGTTGTATTCATGTAATTCTTCTTTCAGGAGTTATTCTTCATTTCCTGTCCATTCAAAACTCCAAACATGCCTACCTGCATGAATTTTCTTACATATTGCTTAGCCTAATTTACATAATTGTGAAATCTGTATTTATGAAAATGAAAGACCTGCAGTTTGTTAAAAGTTCACTCTATATCTTGTTCAAAATGAAACTCTCTTTCCCTCTGTCTCTCTCTCTCTCTCTCTCTCTCTCTCTCTCTACATGTGTGACATACCTACTCCTCTAATATCCCTTTCCCTAACCACTCAGTAAAAATGTTGACAGAAATGTTTAATTCCATTTCTTCTGTCTTAATATACAACTCACAGAATAAACTATCAGACCTTAGAGAAGTGTTTTTATTTCTATTTTGGAACTTTAACCATCAGACATTCCATTAATTCCTTATCTAATTCCTTGGGAGCCTCTTTCCTGAGTAGTCAGTCTCTTCATCCCTACTTCTCTACACAACACTTCTCCCTATATAGTTCATTTAATGTCACTCAATGTCACTCATGATCTCTCCCTGTAACACCTTCTTTAATATTCTTTATAGCTTGTCTACATTTATTAATCTATGCTGGTAATGATACAAGGGGATTCAGCAAGCTCTGCACAGCAAGCAGTAATAGTGCAAGAGCTGCTGTATGCAATATGGCCATCGAGCGATCCAGGAATGAGCTCCTGGGATGTGCACGATCTCTACTACACTATTCCTGCATGAACACAGCTACTGTATGCTAATTACCCCATTTGCTGGTGAAAACCATGCAAATGAGGTGAATTAGTGATCCAGGAAGCAGGCAGGCATCTGTGCAGGAATAGTGTAACCTGCAGAAATGTATTCGGTTACTAACTGTATAAATTTCTGCAAATTACAAAATGGACGCATGACATCTCCAAATAAAGCATGTATTCAATGTAGTAGGCATACCAACATCCAAATATATGGTCATTGGCATAGGAAATAGTTGCAAAATTATAAAAAAAAATTAATTTTATTTTGGCCAATTTCAGCCGTTTAAGCATAGGGCAGCAATGCACAAATGGGATCGGGCTGAAAATAAGAAAAAAAGTTGGAAATAAGCTTTTAAACCCAAATCAGCATTTTGCCATGATGGTCAATGGCATGCATAAGACAACAATACCAAGGAAAAGTGAGAATCACAAAAAGGAGGTTAAAACGATAAATCCAACAAGAACGTAATTCAGCCACCAAGTTTATTAGAACAATCTGCACGACAGGCTCACCAATGACCTAGGTTTCGTCTAAGCAATGACTTCCTCAGATTGGTACAGCCCTATAAATAGTGCATTCAATTAACAATTACTAACAATAAAATTCCATAACAACTAATTGAACACAATTAATGCATTAGTTATACTTAAAGTTATACATATAATAAATCAATATAATACATTAATAATAAAAACAATAATAATTACATTCACTAATTACTATCTAGAATAATGTTACTTGAAAAACAATAAATGTGTGTGCACCAATGTATAAATATTTCAATTTAAAAACCTTTTTAATATATCTGAAACATTTTATATAAATAATTACAATTTTCATTATATAAAATACACATTCGTAAAATTATAATTGTTTAATATATATTATATAAAATTATATAAAATTATGTCAATTAATGCTTTATATCCATGAATATAATATTTAATTTAATGGATACTAACCTATAATAAACATGTACTATTTAATATTTGTCAAATTATTATAATTTATACCAATTTTTTGTTTGTTTTCGTGTTTCAACCCTCTATTTGTCTACTCCTAAGACAGGGTTTTATGGATGTGAATTCATTAATACCTGGATGATTATGGGCATTTAAACGTAACTGCCATCTAAGTTCACACAAATCCAAATGGTATTGTGTGATTCTACCTTGTGGGTCAGTATTCATTTGCTGTATAACACAGAATTTAAAATGATGATTTTCACATTCAATCACATGTCTTGCTAGGGCGTTGACAGATTTTTTATGTTTTATATCCAAGAGATGTTCTTTAATTCTCTCTCTGAATTTTCTGCAGGTTTTTCCCACATAAAATACTTCACACTTCTGACATTTTGCAAGATAGACCACATTCTTAGTGTGACAATCAAAGTGTCCTAAAATATTAATGTTACAATAATTTACTGATAACTTATCATCAGTAATATAGATATAACAACATGTGGTGCATCTGCCACACTTAAAATTACCCTTTATCCTATTTATAGGATGTTTTAGAGTGGCAGTACTTTTTTCAAAAATGTCCTTAAATGATCTATCTTTTTTATAAACAAATTTCAATTTTTTATTGAAAACCTTACTACACTCACTATCATTTTTGAAAACCTCCCAGTTATTCAAAATAAATCTCTGGATAACTTCTATATCCTTATTATAAGTTACAATAAATAAAATGGATTCATCAATCAATCTTACTATAGGCTCCTCATTACAGTTATAACCAAACTTGTCTGTGTCTGACAATAAAATGGATTGCATGATACCACTGTTCTTTTTAATTAAAATCTCTTCCTTAACTTCCCTGCATAATTTTTCAGAATATCCTCTATTTAAAAATAAGGATATAATAAAGTCCAATTCACACACTAAATCAACTAATTTACTTGTCATACGCACTGCCCTAACCATCTGCCCTTTGATTATGGCTTTCTTTTGATGGCTAGGGTGATTACTATTATTATGCAAGTAAGAATTGGAAAACGTAGGTTTCCTATATATATTAGAATTAATAACACCTTCTCTAATATCATATTCTAATGTAATATCCAAATAATTAATTTTCTTATCATTGAATTCATGAGTAAACTGTAAAAACCACACTGTATTATTAATATATTTCAGAAAAACATCCAACCTTGTTTTATCACCTGTCCACACTATAAAAATATCATCCAGGTAACGTAAATATAACTTAATATATGGTGTAAATTCACTATTCAAAACAAACTGCTCCTCCCAATGTGCCATAATATAATTGGCATAAATGGGAGCACAAGATGCTCCCATAGCTACTCCAGTTTTTTGTTTGAAGTAATGTCCTTCAAAGTATATGAAATTATTGCAAAGGACAAGTTCCATTAATCTAACATACAGATTAATTTTTTCCTGTTCATATATGCCTGAGGCACACAATTGTTCTTCCAACCACACTAAACCCACATTGTGTGGTATTACAGAAAACAAATTGCAAACATCTATAGTTACAAATAATATCTCCATATTCTTACAAATATCCAAGTGCTTAATTCTTTCCAAAAAGTGCCATGAATCTTTTAAAATATGTGTAAATTGCTTTAAACCATTTTTCATATGGTGATCTAAATATTTACTAATAAAATGAATTTTACTTCGCCTGCCATCAACTATCGGTCTAAATTTCACATTATCTAGACCCTTATGAATTTTTGGTATCCCAAATATATTACTGATAACCGGAAACTTGTTCAATAAATATTCATAATCATCTTCATTAATCTCATCCTGCATAAGCATGTCTTCCAAATTCATATCTACTCTTCTAAAGGCTATATTTATTTCATTCAAGCTCATTTCAGTGTAGTTGTCTTCACAAAGCATAGCCATCAAAATACTAATATAATCTTGCTTATTGGTTATCACCACACCATTACCCTTATCCGGTTTCATGATTCTAACATTGCCCATATTACTTATTTCTTCGAGTATTTCATATTCTCTATCTGTCATATTGTTATATGATTTACTCCATTTATTATTTTTATAATATTGTCTTATATTCTGTTCACATAATCTTTCAAATAAAGTTACCGTAGGGTTCATTACAGGGTTAAATATACTTGGTTTTACCAATTTATTTCTTTGATCTGTACTTATAATATTATCATCATAAAAATGTTGCTTTAAATTCATTTTCCGTGTAAAAAGTTTTAAGTCCATCAATAAATTCACCATATTTCCTTTCCTAGAAGGAATAAAATTAAATCCTTTAGAAAAGAATTCCGCATGTTCACTATCAAATAATATATTAGAATAATTATAAATTTTAAAATCTCTAGCATTATTAGACAAAATAATAGGGTTACTTAAAATACCACACTCTTTAAAACCCAAACTAACATTGGTGCATCTCATATCAATACACAAATTATCTAATTGATTCACATTATTGTCAATAAATTCTGTAATAAATGAATCTACATCAGGTACAATTGACATATTAAGTGCATTACTATCTTCATTAATCATATTAATAGGCAGGTGTACACTTAAATTCATTAAAGGATCCACACCCATTACTTCACTGTTAAGTTCAACAGGTTCTTGAACTAATGATTCCGCCTCTAAAATATTAGAATAACACATATTAACATTTGTAGTTGTGAGTTCACTAAAACCCATATTGTCTTCAAAGCAAATTGATTCACTTAAAATGTTAACATTTGTAGTACATATTTCATCTACACACATACTATGACTGTTCGCTGTATTATACAACATGAAATGTTCATCATTTGTGACCTCTGACATAGGGATAATAATATTACTAACATTTTCTACTTGCTTTGAATCGCTAAACATATTCAAATCAGCACAAACTGTTGAGTCACATATATTATTAATTCGATTGTGAAAATTAGTCCCACATTCATCTTCATTACCGTTAAGCTGTTCTTTAAGCAGAATATCCCATCCTTTGTTCAAATTATTCACTTCATTATAGTCAGAAGCCACCATACTTTTATCAGTGTTAAACCATTTAGAACCAGTCAAGTCTATAGCGTATGATGAAAAGTCAAAAGTCTTACCCTTTACGAAACAAAATTGAGTATTTACAAGTTTTTTTGCGTCTTCCCCAATCCCCGCTGTTGTCCAAAACCATGATTTCTTGTTTTGGACCGAGCTCCCGACCATACTGCGTTTTCTTCTTCGTCCTGTTGCCCCTGATTTCTGAGTCTCTGAACTGAGCAACCCTTCCCCTAAAGGGTCGCTTCCAGATGAGACAGGGCTAATATATCCTCCGTTGTCTTCCGATTGGTTTGCGTCATCATTTTCTCTCCTCCGATAGCTTTTCCCCTTATGGGCGGGATTAGAACGGCTCTCCCGTTCTGCTAAAGGGTAAACATCACCCCTTTCATATACTTGAATGTCACGTTTTAACTTACTCAATTTTTTATTAAATATGTTGTCACAGCTTCGATCTATGTCACTAATGATGTTCACATAATTCGTATAATATTGATCGAAAAGTAAATCATGAATTATTTTGCCATTAGTCTCCTCTAATTCCCCCACAAGCTTGTCAATGTAAATGTTATTATATTTTACCATCAGTTCCATAATGTGAATCCCCGTAGAATTAAACAAATGATGTAATTCATCGATCATTTCTTTATTCTTGTCACATCCGTTTGGATATCTCCAAACACGTAGACCTTTGGGAACCAAACCCAGTTCGATGTTCCTACTCAAGTAACTATTTTCTAATTGCGTCTTTTTTAATTTAAACAATTTGAACTCAAACTGTTTAAGCAATTCTGTCATTGACTGATTCGCTTTAAAGTTACTACGTTGAATGGGTGCACTGTCTTTTAAAAAATTGTAGCCGTTATTTTTCCAAGCAGCACATTGTTGGGCCAATATTTCCTTATCATGCAACCCATCTCTGTGCCTATTCGTCTCCGTACGAACTCTACGGCTGGTATCTGTAGACGGTACAACTACAGGAGATGAATTAGAGTCAACAGGGGTTGCCTGAGTAAGCGGCAGACCCAAACTGCCATGCAATCCATCATTAGATACTCCATTTACTTGCCCCAACAAAGTTTGTATATGAGCGGAATGCTCCTCCAGCTTAGCATGAATGACCTGCAGCAGTTCCATAATAAAGAATAAAGAAATGATCGATGATTTACATCATTTGTTTAATTCTACGGGGATTCACATTATGGAACTGATGGTAAAATATAATAACATTTACATTGAGAAGCTTGTGGGGGAATTAGAGGAGACTAATGGCAAAATAATTCATGATTTACTTTTCGATCAATATTATACGAATTATGTTAACATCATTAGTGACATAGATCGAAGCTGTGACAACATATTTAATAAAAAATTGAGTAAGTTAAAACGTGACATTCAAGTATATGAAAGGGGTGATGTTTACCCTTTAGCAGAACGGGAGAGCCGTTCTAATCCCGCCCACAAGGGGAAAAGCTATCGGAGGAGAGAAAATGATGACGCAAACCAATCGGAAGACAACGGAGGATATATTAGCCCTGTCTCATCTGGAAGCGACCCTTTAGGGGAAGGGTTGCGACGTTCAGAGAGACTCAGAAATCAGGGGCAACAGGACGAAGAAGAAAATGCAGCATGGTCGGGAGCTCGGTCCAAAACAAGAAATCATGGTTTTGGACAACAGCGGGGATTGGGGAAGACGCAAAAACTTGTAAATACTCAATTTTGTTTCGTAAAGGGTAAGACTTTTGACTTTTCATCATACGCTATAGACTTGACTGGTTCTAAATGGTTTAACACTGATAAAAGTATGGGGGCTTCTGACTATAATGAAGTGAATAATTTGAACAAAGGATGGGATATCCTGCTTAAAGAACAGCTTAACGGTAATGAAGATGAATGTGGGACTAATTTTCACAATCGAATTAATAATATATGTGACTCAACAGTTTGTGCTGATTTGAATATGTTTAGCGATTCAAAGCAAGTAGAAAATGTTAGTAATATTATTATCCCTATGTCAGAGGTCACAAATGATGAATTTTTCATCTTGTATAATACAGTGAACAGTCATAGTATGTGTGTAGATGAAATATGTACTACCAATGTTAACATTTTAAGTGAATCAATTTGCTTTGAAGACAATATGGGTTTTAGTGAACTCACAACTACAAATGTTAATATGTGTTATTCTAATATTTTAGAGGCGGAATCATTAGTTCAAGAACCTGTTGAACTTAACAGTGAAGTAATGGGTGTGGATCCTTTAATGAATTTAAGTGTACACCTGCCTATTAATATGATTAATGAAGATAGTAATGCACTTAATATGTCAATTGTACCTGATGTAGATTCATTTATTACAGAATTTATTGACAATAATGTGAATCAATTAGATAATTTGTGTATTGATATGAGATGCACCAATGTTAGTTTGGGTTTTAAAGAGTGTGGTATTTTAAACAACCCTATTATTTTGTCTAATAATGCTAGAGATTTTAAAATTTATAATTATTCTAATACAGTATTTGATAGTGAACATGCGGAATTCTTTTCTAAAGGATTTAATTTTATTCCTTCTAGGAAAGGAAATATGGTGGATTTATTGATGGACTTAAAACTTTTTACACGGAAAATGAATTTAAAGCAACATTTTTATGATGATAATATTATAAGTACAGATCAAAGAAATAAATTGGTAAAACCAAGTATATTTAACCCTGTAATGAACCCTACGGTAACTTTATTTGAAAGATTATGTGAACAGAATATAAGACAATATTATAAAAATAATAAATGGAGTAAATCATATAACAATATGACAGATAGAGAATATGAAATACTCGAAGAAATAAGTAATATGGGCAATATTAGAATCATGAAACCGGATAAGGGTAATGGTGCGGTGATAACCAATAAGCAAGATTATATTAGTATTTTGATGGCTATGCTTTGTGAAGACAACTACACTGAAATGAGCTTGAATGAAATAAATATAGCCTTTAGAAGAGTAGATATGAATTTGGAAGACATGCTTATGCAGGATGAGATTAATGAAGAAGATTATGAATATTTATTGAACAAGTTTCCGGTTATCAGTAATATATTTGGGATACCAAAAATTCATAAGGGTCTAGATAATGTGAAATTTAGACCGATAGTTGATGGCAGGCGAAGTAAAATTGATTTTATTAGTAAATATTTAGATCACCATATGAAAAATGGTTTAAAGCAATTTACGCATATTTTAAAAGATTCATGGCACTTTTTGGAAAGAATTAAGCATTTGGATATATGTAAGAATATGGAGATATTATTTGTTACTATAGATGTTTGCAATTTGTTTTCTGTAATACCACACAATGTGGGTTTAGTGTGGTTGGAAGAACAATTGTGTGCCTCAGGCATATATGAACAGGAAAAAATTAATCTGTATGTTAGATTAATGGAACTTGTCCTTTGCAATAATTTCATATACTTTGAAGGACATTACTTCAAACAAAAAACTGGAGTAGCTATGGGAGCATCTTGTGCTCCCATTTATGCCAATTATATTATGGCACATTGGGAGGAGCAGTTTGTTTTGAATAGTGAATTTACACCATATATTAAGTTATATTTACGTTACCTGGATGATATTTTTATAGTGTGGACAGGTGATAAAACAAGGTTGGATGTTTTTCTGAAATATATTAATAATACAGTGTGTTTTTTACAGTTTACTCATGAATTCAATGTTAAGAAAATTAATTATTTGGATATCACATTAGAATATGATATTACAGAAGGTGTTATTAATTCTAATATATATAGGAAACCTACGTTTTCCAATTCTTACTTGCATAATAATAGTAATCACCCTAGCCATCAAAAGAAAGCCATAATCAAAGGGCAGATGGTTAGGGCAGTGCGTATGACAAGTAAATTAGTTGATTTAGTGTGTGAATTGGACTATATTATATCCTTATTTTTAAATAGAGGATATTCTGAAAAATTATGCACGGAAGTTAAGGAAGAGATTTTAATTAAAAAGAACAGTGGTATCATGCAAGCCATTTTATTATCAGATACAGACAAGTTTGGTTATAATTGTAATGAGGAGCCTGTAGTGAGATTGATTGATGAATCCATTTTATTCATTGTAACTTATAATAAGGATATAGAAGTTATCCAGAGATTTATTTTGAATAACTGGGAGGTTTTCAAAAATGATAGTGAGTGTAGTAAGGTTTTCAATAAAAAGTTGAAATTTGTTTATAAAAAAGATAGATCATTTAAGGATATTTTTGAAAAAAGTACTGTCACTCCAAAACATCCTATAAACAGGATAAAGGGTAATTTTAAGTGTGGCAGATGCACCACATGTTGTTATATCTATATTACTGATGATAAGTTATCAGTAAATTATTGTAATATTAATATTTTAGGACACTTTGATTGTCACACTAAGAATGTGGTCTATCTTGCAAAATGTCAGAAGTGTGAAGTATTTTATGTGGGAAAAACCTGCAGAAAATTCAGAGAGAAAATTAAAGAACATCTCTTGGATATAAAACATAAAAAATCTGTCAACGTCCTAGCAAAACATGTGATTGAATGTGAAAATCATCATTTTAAATTCTGTGTTATACAGCAAATGAATACTGACCCACAAGGTAGAATCACACAATACCATTTGGATTTGTGTGAACTTAGATGGCAGTTACGTTTAAATGCCCATAATCATCCAGGTATTAATGAATTCACATCCATAAAACCCTGTCTTAGGATTAGACAAATAGAGGGTTGAAACACGAAAACAAACAAAAAATTGGTATAAATTATAATAATTTGACAAATATTAAATAGTACATGTTTATTATAGGTTAGTATCCATTAAATTAAATATTATATTCATGGATATAAAGCATTAATTGACATAATTTTATATAATTTTATATAATATATATTAAACAATTATAATTTTATGAATGTGTATTTTATATAATAAAAATTGTAATTATTTATATAAAATGTTTCAGATATATTAAAAAGGTTTTTAAATTGAAATATTTATACATTGGTGCACACACATTTATTGTTTTTCAAGTAACATTATTCTAGATAGTAATTAGTGAATGTAATTATTATTGTTTTTATTATTAATGTATTATATTGATTTATTATATGTATAACTTTAAGTATAACTAATGCATTAATTGTGTTCAATTAGTTGTTATGGAATTTTATTGTTAGTAATTGTTAATTGAATGCACTATTTATAGGGCTGTACCAATCTGAGGAAGTCATTGCTTAGGCGAAACCTAGGTCATTGGTGAGCCTGTCGTGCAGATTGTTCTAATAAACTTGGTGGCTGAATTACGTTCTTGTTGAATTTACCAAGGAAAAGTGGTTGCTAAGGGGGAAGGCTCAGTGTGGGTGTGGTACCTATGAATTAGCATTCTGCTTTATGCAAATGAGAGGATTGGTGCTGAATCACAGATTTCCCTCAGTGCTAGCTTTGACCCTACCGTGTAGGTGTAGCAACACCATGGTATAAGTAGAAAAGATATATGACCTTATAAGTGGGAGTGTCATGCATAATGTAAGCTTATTGGAGCTCTGTGGCCCATGTGTGCCCTCAGCTAAGTACAGCTAAGGAAAGGGGGGGGATGTCTGAGGCTGCCTAGCAGTGTTTACATTGCCTAAGTGGGTGTGCGTGCCACACACCAGGATTTAAACAAAAATAAATAAATAAATAAATAAAAACAGGAAATAGCAGCTATGTTCACATCTGAGCACTGGGTATGCGTATTGCCCCTCGGAGCTTAAACTGGAAGGCAATGGGAAGGGAAAACAGCAATAGGAAGGCAATCAAGAAGAACTAGCATAGCTGGCAGGTGAAATGTATCAGAATCAGCCAATTACAGAGGCAGAAGCCCAGTCCAGCACAATACTATAAACTATGCAAACACTTTTCACTCTGGTTTTTCCCACAAACTCCACACCACCGGTGTACACAGATGGGGAAATTTTACATGACAAAACTAACAAAATGTTAAGGGCTGCTGTTGCTCTCATACATCAATATGTGGAAGAAACTGAGGGTGGTGAGGATGTGAATGCTGGCGACCAACCCACAGTGAGGAGCAGGAGAAGAGTGTACAGACACAGGGTAACCTATCAGGGGCTACATGAGCTGGAGCTAGTGAAGCACTATAAGGTGGACAGGGACATTCTACAGCAAATTGTTGAGCTGTACTGGCCACGCCACACACACACAGAACCAACAGTGGGGAATCCATCCCAGTGGATACCAAGGTATGTGTAGAGTTAAGAATACTAGCCACAGGTACCTTCCAAAGGCCAGCTAGGGATATCATGGGGATCTCACAGGTATCAGCATCCAGGGTACTCCACCAGTTCCTGGATGCTATGTCAGCACATGACAGTGAGCACATATATTTCCTCAAAACCCGTGAGACGTTGATCAGCAATATGCATCTCTTCCACCAAATAGCAGAATACCCTGAGGTAGTGGGTGCTATAGACTGCACACACACACATACACATCAAAGCACCACCCAGTGAGCGGGGTAGGGTCTACATAAACTGCAAGGGCTTCCCCTCCATCAACTGTCAGGTTGTGTGCGATGCCCAGGGCATTATCTTGAATGTGTGTGCCAGCAGCGCTTGAAGCTATCATGACTTCCACATCTGGCATATGACACAGCTGTACCAGAAATTTGCCAGTGGGGACATCCTATATGGCCATCTAGTGGGGGATGCTGTTACGTACTGGAGCCATGCCTGATGACCCCCATCAGGAATACACACACACCTGAACAAGAGCTCCATAATGAGGCACACACACAAACCAGAATCATAAAAGAGCGTGTGTTTGGGATGCACAAGTCACGGTCCAGTGCAGGACATATCTGGTGGAGCCTTGCAGTACTCTCCAGCTACATGTATACAAATTTTCAGTGTATGTGCCATGCTACACAATATGATCCTGCAGAAACAGCTGCAGCAGGAACAACATGGGGCAGGGCCACACAGCCTCCCACCATTACCAAGGCCATCACAGGCACAGAGAGACTTGGAGGAGGAACAACCTGACCCTGCCCATGTAGACAGAAGGAGGTGTGCCCAGTATGCCCAGTCTTTAGCAAAGTAGCAACGCATAGCACATGCACTGACACGGTAGGGACCCAGGGAATGGCACCTCTTTCTCACATACAGCAAATGGGATGCCAAACATGACACTACCTGTGCTTTACCATGTATACACATGTACCGAAGTAGGATTTGTCACTTTGTCTAGTACTGCCTACTTTGTTGACACCAATATTTGTTATATATATATATATATCTACCTCTTTAAACTCCTCCTCTTCATCTTTCCTCCTTATGGCTACAAATCTCTTCCACACTAGTATTTCTCTTTATTTTTGCTCTCTCATTTTTCACTGCTTCTCTCTCCTTGATCTTTGATCTCTTCTTGGTATTAAAACATGCTAGTATGTTCATCTGGATGTTACTTTTTCCCTAGATTGTCAACTTCCTCTTCTTTCTTTTGACAACTTTCTTTCTTTTCTCTTGCCCTGCTCTTACTCTTACTATTCTTGTTTTAGAAATAGGTAATAATGTGTATTATGATTTATTTTTTGTGCTTAAAATGTATTTCCTTTTTGTTTAAATGTGGAGCTTTTCTTCCCGGGCCTCTGCTGAAAATGGAAATATATCCAGTTGGACTAGCCCGGTCAACAAATGTAAAATAAATAAAATAAAATAAATAAAGTATAGGGTGTGTACTATGTGCACCCGACATAGTCAGCCCTCCAGCACCATCCTCAAAACTGGCACAGCCACAAGGTAAGTCACTCTTCCTATCAATTGCTGAATGGAGTAGTATGTTCTGCTAGTTTTATCTATGGTATAGATGTGTGCATGTAAGGGAATCGGGTGACTGAATAGGATGGCAGCAGATAGTGGACACCTATATGGGCAGCATGAACTCTATAACAAATATTGGTGTCAACAAAGTAGGCAGTACTAGACAAAGTGACAAATCCTACTTCAGTACATGTGGTGGCCCATATGTGTGTCCATAGGACACACACATACATGTCAGTGAAGCTCACATACCCAACACCAGCCTCAGCCAGCAGGACAGGTGTAGATGACCATAAAGAAAGGCCGTGCTAAGGCCTCCAATTGATGGCAATGGTGAGCAGCCCTCCTCCAGACCTATAAAGACAGACTACAACAGATCTGCCACTTGTATGTTAGTTCTGAAGGGTAAGAAGTCTGAAACTGAAATGTAGGTCAATAAAACCTAAGATCTGTACTCTACTGATATGTCTCTAGTCTACATGATAGGTCAGAATACAAAAGAAAATGGAAGTCAACAGAGTACCTGAAATACCAGTACAGTCTTAGCAAATGTTTATAGTTGTCAGGTGTGCCCTCACTCCACAATCCTATGTAGAAATGCAGTAACATGTACGTGTGGGTTTAATAACAGTGGGACACAGATTACCTGAGCTGGTCCAATTTACAGGATATATTGTTGCATGTGCACAATATGCAGGGGTCTGTGTGTTAGGTTATGTGTTCTATATTGTGTGGAAGTGGTCAGCGTGTAGGCATGGAGAGCTGTGTCCTGGTGGCCTATGGCCAGTACTGTTGATGACAGAGCCATATTCTGACAACTGCAGTGCCAACCACAATGCATCTCAGCAATACCCAATTCAGTAGTCATCCATACTCACTGCCCAGATGTCAGTATCTGTCACCATCTGAAAGATGGATATGCCATGAATGTGGGCACATACACACAGTACACAGGTGGAAGTACCCTAGACAGAGTACATAAAATGTAACTGTCAACTGCACACACCTTTCAGATTGTACATGCAGGTTAGCAGCACATTAGTTGTCTGTGTAGCATGGAATACTGATGTAGTCTGGCCAATCACTGGCAGACCACAAAAGGCACAGTTATGAAGTAATGATAGACTGACTGGGCTTGGAATGGCCCACAAGGATAGTTAGCCTGGTACTAACTCATGAGCAGTGTCAGTGGTGCAATAGGTATCACTCTTATCTTTGGTGCAAAAGGCTGTGGGTTCTAGTCTCACACCAGGTAGGTCAATTGATGGCACTGCAGTGCAGCATAAGGGGACTACTGCACACCTGAGTGTAATGCCCTTTGGATGAGATGTTAACCTTAAGCTCTATCTGCTTAAATTGTTGGTAGCTCAGGTGGATGTAAAAGATCTAATGGCACCTATCGAAAAGAATAGGGGTCCTTTATTTATCACATCAGTCGCCCTGCTAGACAGTGATCCAGGTAAGTAAATATTATGGGAAGAAATAACCAGGGAATTGTTATGGCTAGGCTTGTATAGGCCCTAGAGCCGATAGCCTATTACCAACCTATAAACCTATGACTGCCTATGTCCCCGCACAAGGCAGCAAGGTATATCTGTGAGTCAGCTGCAAGCTTCCATATCACACATGCACTCAGCTCACCCCACCATCAGCCACAGGTTTATCACAGGTCATATCCCTGTTGTTGGGAATGAGTACAGTATGACCCCCACTTCTGTATGGGAATACCCACAGAATGCAGCATGCTAAAGAGGTGTCCCATGAGGTGTGCATCCTAGCTGTAAGCAGCACCCTGCCAGTATCCAGAACAATGGATTAATATCAACAGGAGCTATTGCCATCAACACCTCTCACACTTATCCTGTCACCCCAGGGGAATCCAGTGGCTTGCAACCTGGGAATGTAGGAGTGACAGAATGCACTGGCCTGCTACAAATAGCCTGCATCACTACCACATTCCCTACAGTCCTCTGTCAAATGCCTGTGCCTTACCTGTGCGGTCAATGTATGTTATCTCATGGGGTCCCAACTAACAACATAACACAGTCCACAGAACACAAATGCAAGACCATGTTGACAAATCCCAGTAGCATGCCCATCATGTCTTACTGCATGAACTGTGGACCAACCCCTAAATACTGCTGGGATGAAGGGACAACTATAGGGATACTTCTCAGATATCACTCGCATAATGTTACAAAGAGGATAGAATAACAGACTGAAGGGGTATAGAAGCATGGACATCATGGAGTGTGTGAAGTCTGAAACTCTGATGTGTGCCAATACTATGCCTGCCTGCAAACCCAGTAATGGGTGGCTACAAACCTGCTAGTAAACCACAATGTGAAGGGGAACTGACCATATATATTTACCCTGCCTCTGGTAACCTGGGTGAATTGGTACAGCTGAGAGGTATGGCCACAGCAGGATATGGCCATTCTGTCATGTCACTGTATGTACAAGCAGGGGTTCCTCAGCCACCACAGTACCAAGGTGCTGGACCATTTACACAGACCCATCAGCAAGTGTCTGCAGCTATTGCTGCAGAATGGCATGAGTATGCAAGAATATGTAAGCTGCAGACCACAATACTGGACACAGCTTATCCATCTTGTATTTCCCAGGAAATAACTGTGAGCAAATAAGTATATCTGTCAGTAGTTGATGACATGATACAACACAGTGTAAAACAGTACATATGTCTGAATATCTCTGCTAACACCAAACATGTAATGCAAGCAGCACAGACACAATAGTTACAATATCCTACTATCTTTCACCCACTGTGACTACATATTGTCAACCTATCTACAGATTTCCTGCAGAAACAGGTCGCTAGCTGTAGGTGTAAAACACCAAATCTTGGACTGGAGTACAACCTACCTGGAATGGATTCACGCACTCAATACATAAGGTCATACTGGGCATGCTCCTACACTTACAGGAATGAAGCCCATGTCTGACAACAACAGTGGACAATACATATCTGTCAGTTGCAGATGTCTGTGCACAAGCACCACATTGCACACCATTCATGCTTTGCACACACATTGGAAAGGAATACTCACACATATCAAAGGCCAACACGCTATAATATGTCAAACATACACACACACACAGATGTGGGGAAGAGAGAGACAGACAGTGACAGAGAGATTTCGATCATGAGGCCTGTCCTACCCACCACACATCCAACTGGCCAATATCACATGATGCGCAGATGTCAATCACTGCAATATTTCTTTTGGTAGCCCTCAGCCCTATAGTGTCTGTGGTGCTTGTGATAACTGTGTAACATATTAGTACAAATCAGTATTCATATAGCATTTGCATAACCAGTCTTGTCAAATGTAAAGTTGTGTGTGACTGAGTGTTGTGTGTGTGTTTCCAAAGGAATGGTTTATGGCCCATTCACACACACACTGCACCTCCCATTGCCCATGTTAACACCCATGCTGATGTGAGTCACCTTGAAATAACCCTCTGGCCAAGTCTCAACCTCTCAAACCCATAAGCTCCATGGTGCTTGTGATAACTGTGTAATGCTATAGTATAACATACTAGTTAGGTAGGAGATCTAATCCCAGACATGGCAGCCATGAAACATTGTGTGTGTGTGTGTGTGTGTGTGTGTGTGTGTGTGTGTGTGTGTGTGTGTGTGTATGAATGATTTTGAGGCCATTCACAGTCACTACACCTCTCATTGCCCTACTTTAGCAAGCCTGCTGATGTCAGTCACCGTGAAATACCACTTTGGACAAGGGCTAACCCCTTAAGTTCCATGGTGCTTGCAATAACTGTGTAATGCTATAGTGTAACATGCTAGTTAGGTAGGAGTTCTGATTCCAGACATGGCAACTGTGTGTGTGTGTGGAGATGAATAATTTTGAGGCCATTAGTAGTCGTTACACTTCCCATTGCCCTACTTTAGCAAGCCTGCTGATGTCAGTCACCTTGAAACACCCCCGTGGAGAAGGGCCAACCTCATAATCTCCTTGGTGCTTGTGATAACTATGTAATACTATAGTGTAGCATGATAGTCAGGTAGGAGTTCTAATCCCAGACATGGCAACTGTGAAACTCTGTGTGCGGAGATGAATGATGTTGATGCCATTCACAGTCACTATACCTCCCAATTCACCTACCTTAGCAAGCCTGTTGATGTCAGTCACTTTGAAATACCCCTTTGAATAACAACCAGCCTCATAAGCTCTGTGGCACTTGCAATAACTTTGTAATGCTATAGGGTTGCATACTAGTTAGGTAGGAGTTCTAATCACAGACATGGCAATTGTGAAACTCTGTGTGTGTGGAGATGAATGATTTTGAGGCCATTCACAGTCACTACACCTCCCATTACCATACTTTAGCAAGCATGCTGATGTCAGTCACCTTAAAATACCCCTTTGGACACAAGCCAGCCCCAGAAACTCCATGGCACTTGTGATAACTGTGTAAAGCTATAGTGTAACATACTACTTAGGTAGGAGTTCTAATCCCAGACATGGCACCTGTGAAACTCTGTGTCTATGTGTGGAGATAAATGATTTTTAGGCCATTCACAGTCACTACACCTCCCATTGTCCTACTTTAGCAAGCCTGTTGATGTCAGAAGCCTTGAAATATCCCTTTGGACAAGGGCCAACCCCATAATCACTGTAGCACTTGCGATAACTGCATAATACTTTAGTGTAACATATTAGTTAGGTAGGAGTTCTAATCCCAAACATGGCAATTGTGTGTGAGTGTGAGAGAGTGTGTGCATTTTTCCTATATTATGGACATTCACATGTACTACTCTCCCCTGACCTCCTCCTTTAGCACTGCTGTTGATGTTAGTAACTTTCAAAGATACCTGTGGAGAACTCTCCAACATGCAATCTCCATGGCATGCGCCATAAATGTGAAACAATGTAGTAGCAGTAAGTAAACAGGTATGGGTTTGATTTGCATCTGTGGCAAATGCTTGTGTGTGTACATATGTATGTGTATACCTCAATGATTTTGGCCCCATTTACACTGAGTGCACATCTCACAGACTGACTTTAACAGTCC
The DNA here is from genome assembly GCF_019279795.1 of Protopterus annectens. NCBI lineage: Eukaryota > Metazoa > Chordata > Ceratodontiformes > Protopteridae > Protopterus > Protopterus annectens. The sequence goes on along the minus strand of NC_056730.1, from coordinate 243,574,081 downwards.
TGCAGATATCATCCACCTTAAAATTACCTGTTGCCAAACCTAAATCATTTCAGGTCAGTGGTGCATGTGGTAAATGTGTACCATAATGGTCCTTAAAGATTGTTATATAGAGGTTTGAAATACACTGCTGGTAAATGTGTGTTTAGGGTAAAATTATTTTTGGGATATCTCACCAACTACATCACCCAATGCCAGTATTTACAAGGGCTGGTGATGTTCCTCACCTTAGAAGTACCTTGGGACAGCATCCATCCTATAAGCTCTCTGGCACATGCAATAAATGCAATACACTTTAGTAGCAATACATAGCTAGACATGGGTTTGAATCTCAGTAGTGGCACGTGTGTGTGTGTGTGTGTGTGTGTGTGTGTGTGTGTGTGTGTGTGTGTGTGTGTGTCATCAGTATCCTGTGTGGAGGTTGCTGTGATTCTGTAATAACAGGATCCATTGTGGGGCAGGTTTTGCTAAGTTATTATGTTGAGGACCTAGTATATGTCACAATGTCCACCTTACAAGGAAAATGGATATCACACACCAGAGACTGGTGTAGACAATCCATAGCTTTACATATGACATTATGGAATGGTGGACAATATAGGCAACCCTTCTATTACTCAGAGAACACTCTCCACCCATGTTCCATACACAAACACACTTGGCTAGGCAACAACCACTATATTGGTAGTTCCCCTGCATATTGCCTCACAGATAGTAACCACAGTGTGATTGCATTGGACTACATGCCACAACAGTGCCACTGACATCTGAAAGTATTGTGATGTGTTACATCTCCTAACTGTGAGTTATCCAGCAAGTAAAAGGACATGGCACCCTGTTCCATCCCTGCACTAGGCAAATAAATGCTTACAGTGGCCCTTTTGCTATGTTCCCCACTGGACATGTGCAACAATTGTAGAGTCTGCAAATGTAACCCACAAAGGGAATACCATGCCTTCTGCACATGCCCTGCATGGACAGACACCACTAACTCCACTGAATACCTGCATCATGCTGTCAATGTAGGTGAATGCATGACCTCAGTTCCATTGCCAGGTCTCACCAAATGAGGTAGGAAGGCTACATCAGAAGATAACAAT
>NC_056730.1:243502984-243567984 GCF_019279795.1 Protopterus annectens | reverse complement strand
AGTGGAGGTAGAGGTGTGTAGGTAAGCTGTAGGGGTGGTTAGGGTTAGGGTGCAGGGTGTGAATGTGTGCGAAAGTGTCAGAGCTTGGGTTAGGGGGGTAGGGGTGAGTGTTAGGTGCAGGTAGGTGAAGTGTGGTAGTCGGAGTGTAGTGGGAGGGGTGGTAAGGAGGGAGTAGGGGTGCAGGTAGGTGAAGTGGGTTAGGTTGTGGAGGTGTAGTGTGTTTTAGTGGGTCAGGGGGGGGGTGTGTTTTCTATCAGGGCTAGTGTGTATTCTATGTAGTGTGGTGTTGTTGTTGTTCCGTGTGTCGTGTTTTAAACGTTTAGTGTTTTTCGCTTTGATGCTCTTTCGGATGTTAAGTACTAAGTGTAGTTTCGATCGTCTCTGTGTAACTTCGATGGTTTCATAGGGAACCTTTAAAACATATGTGGGTTAGTAATAGTCAACACAATCCAAGATTAGTTATAACAGCATGCATAGATATTCCCATTAACCCAAAACACCAGATTTGGAATACTTGCATAGCACACAGAACACATGCATATATGGAACTACAGTGGCCATTACAATGGCATGCAGGTTACAGTGATAGCAACAGGCCACGAATGATAGTATTTCAACATGGAACACTAATAGAAATACATTTCAATATTTATTGAACAATAGGACATATGTCCCAACAGTAGGTTTGGTGTAAACATACCCATTAATTTATGTATTTAGATTATTGTTGCAGATATGGTGGGAGGGAGAGAGAGATGTCAATTAACAACTTATATATCCTTGTAGTACTCACAACTTTAATGATCATTGCTCTATTCATTAAGGTACAAGTATTATTATAATACCCTATGGCCTTGCTTTGGGCAGTGGTATGTTTGTACACAGTGTATACTTCAACTGTCTTATAGCTAAATTCTACATCTCTTACCTGATAGACCTGTGGTGGGAATGTCTGTTAACACTACCTGACTGTTTCTAGACATATTCCCAGATTCTGAGTTAATATTATGCACGTACCTCTCAATCTCTTAATGCACACACTCTGGACAAAGCTTGACAACATGGGGGTACAAATAGGGACATATTTTGAATACTAATCTGATAAACTTGGAGAGTTACTAGAGTGACAGGGTTTGCTTTAATATACATTTTCTGAAGGTTTTGAGGTCTGAAAATCAAATGTTATGTCATTATTTAGTGACTACAACTGTGAGATCATCCCACTGATGTGCCAGGGAACAGAGGATCAGGCAGAAAATATGAGCCAATTATCTGGACATTCTGAAAAAATCTGTACAGTTGAGAGGTATGATTATGCATACAGCTTACTACCACTCTCAGAATTTGAACCATGGCTGTGTCTGCTAAAAGTATAACAATTTTAAGTTTCAGCAGAATGTGCTATTTGGATATTGTTGTTTATCTCTTCAGTGTTTCCTGTCTAAGTCTCTTGTTGTACAATCTGATCTTGTACTTACAACAGTCTTATACTGACATTCCTAGACATTTTTTTATGTAGCACAGTGTGGGTAACAGTGGTTAACGCAACATTACTATTCAGAGAATGCAACAATAAATGCCATACCATACCAGAGTAAACACAACCAGTCCAGGATTTAGAGCTTTATTTCCAGGCATTACAGTTTTATTTAAATATGACCTATATGGGACTATTACTGTCATAGTGTCTGGTTTATTCAGTATAACCCATACACAGTTTTTATACTACCAGGTGACTTTCTACTACTTTATATTTATTTGGTATGATTACTACAAGCAGGATTGTTACTCACCAGCCACATGATACAGCCTTTGCAGCCTACTAGCATGGGCTTCCTAATTCACAGCCCACTCAGCTGCAGCTGCAAAGGAAATAGAGAAATATGTAGGCATACCTATCCATCATATACACAGGTTTGACATTAGTAAACAGTTATTGTTGTGAGTACATACACAATGCTGGGACATGCTTCTTGGACCCACTCGTCCAAGAGCTCCCTCTTTCTCCACTTCAAGTCTGCATCGTGGTGCCAGACCTGTTCAACAGTCTGAGGGATACCATTGACACTGGTGAGATTACAGGTGAGAGGTTCCCAGGCTTCCACTTTGTATTGGGAGCCTTGGTACTGGCCCTGCAGCAGTCTCTCATCATGGTTTTGTACCTGGAGTCCTACCATGACCTTGGACTCCTGTATGCCTCAGCGCTGTGCACAGAAGTGCATGCACTCACCAACTCCTGCCATACTGCCTACACTGGGAAGCTGCAACCAGTTATGAGCTTTATTCCCACCTGTGGGGTTTAAATACAGCTGATTTCTCACCCTTTGCCATGATTGGATGGTTTTGAATATGCTGTGCTAAGCTAAGCTATGGGCAAACCTGCTTAGCTAAGGTTGGCAGTGCTTAAAGGGACAGGTTCAGTACTGCTTATCGATGGGCAAATCCACTTAGCTAGGCTTCTCATTGCTTAGCAGTCATATTTACACAATGCTTACACCTGGAAAGCAGAGCTGCGCAATGCTTAGCATTGCTTATTTTCATTTTATAGACAATCTGCTGTATGGCATTGATTCATCGTTCATTACATATTATAAATTTTCCTCCGATGTGCTTTCATTACATTTATTCATGTGTGACTATACTCTATGGGGTGCTTGTGTTTATATGGGGGTTTCACAACTTTATTAAACTGACACCTCACAGCTGGACCTAATGCAGTACTCTGGTTAACAAATATATATTATTTAGTAGCTAATTATAAAAATAAATGTTTACGTGCTGCTTTCCCATGTAAAATGCAAACTGGTTATAGTGGGGATGGAACCGGGAATGACTGTTTGCAAAACATACGCTCTAACCACTACACTATTGAAATACTGCTTATGTTGGATGTTTCTTGCTGGACTAAGCATAGCTAAGCAACAGGCACACCCACACAGCTATTCTTAAACTTTACTGCATTTATAAAAATATATATATATGTTGTATTATTTTATTTGTACCCTTCAGAATATCCCTGCTAATGCTGAACCTGTTATTCTATCAACTTTCTCATTTTTGGTACAATTGTCCCTTTTGGTTTTGTCTGCATTCCTTACCCTGACGTGTTGGGAGGTGTGCGCTATGTGCTTGTGCTACATCTGTTATTCTGACAACATTTGTCTTGGTAGGGGTGATTGTCCCTTATGGCTTTGACCCAGATTTGTTATCCTGACAGTTTGGGAGAGTTATGAGCATTCTCGATCATTTTAAATTGCCGAAAGGCAATTCTGGAGTGCAGGGGGTATGTATACTGTGAAAGATCTGCTCTCACACATACACTTTGTGCTCATACATGGAACCATGTCTGTTTTAGAGCACAGCAGCGTGCCTTCATACATATGCATGGTGTGTTGCCGTGCTGAACAGGAATGGTCCCTGGCATGCAGTAATAACTTATTCCTGCACAGCTGCTTGCTGAATCCCAGGGAAGCTCTTACTTCCTTGCATCATAAAACCACTAATTTATTGTCTATGTCTTCATTATCTCTCTTTCAGTCTCTCTCACATCACGTTTTCCTTCTCACACACTTCAAAACAACAGTACGTATTTAAACATTTCACATCTCTCCTTTTCTTTTTTCAAATGTGTTGTATATTCCAGCCCAATATTCTCTTTCTTAGCTGTTTGCCACTCTGGTAAAGTCTTATAAAATTCCTTCTAATAAAAGTGATCCATGTATGTCTGCTTTACATGATTGTATAGACATATTCCAACACAATCCATTTTCTCTTTCTATTCCCTTCAACTAGTTGCCTTCATCACCTCAGGCTTCTGTATGATATAAAAATGTGACAGCTACATATGCTGCTGTAACTTCCCTACATCTCCTCTTCACTAAGTAATAGTCATCATTGTTTCACTCCTTTTTATATGAAATCCATTTCATTGCTTTTTATAATTCAGCTACATTCAAACAAATATGACATCTTTCTTGACATTTTATTACTTCTCCTTATTTCTCCTAAATACCCAGGTAAAGTTTCCTAACCAAAGTAATTTACAGTTTATTACCATGTATGACTTTCTTTCCCCAAACAGTTATCTTGCTTAATCCTGTATTATTGCATATACCACACCTTCTCACAAGTGCTCATTACCTGCCTAGTGATTACCAGGTGCTTCCTTGTCTGTCTTCATAATAACTGCATCCAATACCATTATTCCACATTAATACTGGTATATATAAATTATTCGGATCTGAAATACCGCATAATCTCCCCAACCTTTCTTACCTTAAAATAGTCTCTCAAACTTCTCTGTAAGCCTTATATCTTGCTTAAAAGAAAATACTATCATCATTCTGTATTTAGACCCTATAAAATTGTATACCTTCTAACTTCAATATTGTGATATTAGCATTCAGTGTCATTGTTTGAATTGTTTTATACTATCACACTATTAAGAAGTCCCCCCCACACACACACTTACCTCTTTGTCATACTTTTCCTTTCTGCATAATTTGTCTCAAATGATATTTGTTTTTTCAGCTTGTTTATTCAGCCTCTGTCAAATCCACATCTCTTGAATATTTTTCTCCTCAATTTGGAAAAACTTCAGTACTATACATTGTCTGTACACCCTTCCATTTGCATCTGTCATTTTCATGTTTGTAAAGATGAGGGACTTGTACTGTACTCATTGCTGTGCTGTTGTCGGACGTTGTGCATACTGCTACCAAGGCTCCCTCTCACTCCAGCTGCACCAACTTCACCACCACACACTTATCCTTTAAATCAAACACTGTACTTCCTAACAATGTGTAAATTACAAACTGCTGACTCAGTGCCATGATATATTACGTAATAAAATAAATAAATGTACAAAAATTATACTATTACAATTATAAAGAACATTCAGATTGCATCATTAATTACATGTATTTAAATTCTGGAGATGCACGTGCTTCACCTGCAGCAACATATCTTGACCACTGACTTCCATTCCTTTGTCAAATTGCCCTGTTTGTTTCTATACCAAGGATGGCATCTACCAGCCTGAACAAAAGCCCTATAGCCTATTTATTCCCTGGATGAAGGAACTAATCAACCAATTCATTCCACAGGCAGAGCGAAGAGGTAGGCTGTAAAGAATGTCCATAAAGCCATCTGTCCCCTGAAACTCCTAATCCTTGCAGCAGCGCCTATGAGCTCCACAGTTGCTGGCTACCATCGAGAAGTATTTATGCCTCACACTCACGGTTTTCCTTCTACTGTTCTGTGCAAAATACCACTTAGCAGCATGCACTCAGAAAGCTTGTGTCCTATGTATGCAACATTAAGTACTACCACTAGGTGTCACCCACATGTGGGCTAGAATCACCTGCTTTCAGCCAGGATAGGAGAGATGCCAGTGGTCATTGACTCCCATCCTCCCTTGGCAGTATCTCCAATAATCATGCCACTAATCAAACACCAGCCATCTAAGTAACAGCCAAGGTTTCAAAATATAGGATAATAGGGCCTTACTGAGCTTAGAGCTAAGAAGACCATTGGAAAACCACAGCCGTATTACCTAGTACTGGTGAGAGACTGTAGTGACTCTTATTTTTTTCCTGATATGCCCCAAGAACCTGCATTTCCATTTATTGTCAAATTAAAAACATGTCATCAGACAATGATGTATTTGCTATTTTGAATGCTTTCTCTGGCAGATATTCGAGGTTGATACTAAAATAAAACAGATTTGACCCTGAAAGATTTTTTTTGCTTGATTATACAATTTACTGCACTTTTTGTGTTCTGCATATTTAATACTGTATTTTAATACTGTAAACTAAACTGTACTGTTTGTACTACAATTGTCTGCCTTATTGTGCCTATTAAATCACATTTTGTTACTGTTTTCACTGTTTGCAAAACTTTTTACTCTTTCACTGATTGCATAGTAACTGTTACTACTTTCACTGCTTACAAAGCATCTGTTCTGTTCATTCTGTTTTTCTACCAAGCAGTGTTTTAAATAACAGATTTGTTTGCTGTTTAAAACATTTTTTAATGTCTCCTTGCTGCTTTTTTGCTGTTTAAAACATTTTTAGTGCCTCACTGCTGTTTTTTGCTCTTTAAAACATTTTTTTAATGTTTCCAACCTTAATTAGTGCAGTTAGGAGCTGTAGCTTAGTCCAGATACAGGTTTGCTGCATCTGGGTCTATTTGTAATAGCTGTTGTATTCTGAGCATATTTTCTAAGCCATCTTTGATTGGAAAGGGCCCTTCTGCATCCTTGTGAGACAAATGTGTTAATTGGAACTTATCTAGTGAAGGGTGATTGGTCAAAGGCTTGGAGTAAGCACCCTTATTGGTTGTTTGAGGTGTTTTAAAGTTTTTATTTAAGTTTTTAGCTTCTGGTATTTAAGCTCTGCATGTGAGCAGGTTTCTCCTCTGTTTCTGCATCATGCAGCACCACACACTGCCCCACAACTGTGCGCCACAGCCAGACATATAATTTTGACATGTTTTCCCTTAGATACAACTGTAGTACATTAGTGTAGTCCTTATCCTTAGTACATTTCTAGCCTAAGAAGTATAGCTCATGAGCTATGACCTATTAAACCTCCAGCCAAAAACCCCATCAGAAATACCTATCTACAGAGCACCTCCTAGATCAGTCCTGAAAGCACCCCCTTTGTGATAACAATTCTTCAAACCTAGCATTATGGACAGTTGGACTACACCTGTTTCTCCTGCCAGGTGCCTTATTGAATTTGGTCTCCTGAGGCAGTGTAGCAACTGCCTCATGTACACTGACAGTCCTCTGTTAATAACTCACTCTAGTACAGAATTCAAGAGCTGTATCTCCAAGAAGAATCTTGAATCCCTGCTCTCTAGCACTCAAAACAGTAACACTGAAGAGGTTGTCAATTCATCCACTACTAGTCATGCACATAGTACCACTACTCATACACATGGTATGCATCCAGCACATAAATTAACATATGTGAAGGTTCTCACAAAATACTTACCAAAACACCAGAGACCTCCAAAACACAAGATTACTACAACTAACACAGTTCCCATAGCACCCAAGACACATAGCAATATCAGTGTCTCACCTACCAAACCCTCAAACCATAACCCTTATAAACCAAATGTTCTTGTCATTGGAGATTCCATAGTGAGACACATGGATGTCTCACTCACCAGGTTAGATAAGGAGAAAGTCACGGTCAGCTGCCTGTCTGTGGCCAGATTCATCAAATCACCCACACACTCTGGTCTCTCTGCAACAAGTACCATCATGACTCTGTCATAGCTCATGTTAGAGTGAATGACCTGATATGTACCTCACTGGACTATATGAAGAGAGGCATGATTGAGCACTCTGAGTATGTGACTAAGGCAGATATGTCTCTAGCCTTGAGCAGCATATTACCCTCACTTAAAATGATGCCACAGTATTAACAAAAATGTTGGATTTCAATAATTGGCTTATGTTTTGGTGTCATTCAAAGGAAATCAAGTTTCTGTTATCTTGGTATGACATGGTTGACAAACCTGGCTGCTTTGCCAGAGACAGTTTGCACCTGGCACCACTCGGCTTTTGGCTACTGTCAAAGGCTCTTGCCTCCCCATAGTGCCTTTTTTAGGCAAGGTCTCAAAAAACAAAATTGCCGATGTGAAAATTCCTAATCATAACAAAATAAGGGTTATGCTGCTAAATGCTAGGAGCCTAAACCAAAAACTGCACACCCTGGAAGCACTTCTATCACTGGAGGATGTAGATGTTTGTGCAGTCACAGAAACCTGGTTCAAGGCCTCAGAGAGTACCCTAGCCTTGCAAGGCTACAGTGCCTTCCATACCTTCAGTCTGCAAAACAAAAGTGTGAGTACCAAAGGAGGTGGTGTTTCTATCTATATTAGATATACATTCATCTCCCAACTAGTTAGACAGGACAACTCCATGGAGTTCCTCCAAGTTCAGATTACTGTGGATAAGACCCGCATTCAAGTCATAGCTAGATACAGATCCTCTCCATGAATCATGATGTGCATGAGGCCTACTTTACCAAACTTGAGGCAATCAAAATATTGCCAAACACTCTGGTCATGGTTGATTTCAATTATCCCACCATCAACTGGAAAACCTACTCTAGCCCTAACTCACTAGTGCAAAAGTTCCTTGACTTTTTAAATGCCCTGGAAAAAAATGCTCAAACCCCAACAAGAGGAATAAACATACTAGATCTGGTCCTCACTAACATGACAAACAGATGCACCAGCACAACTGTTGGACCCTTATTAGTTAAATCTGACCACAAGTCTGCTGCCTTTGAACTGGCACTAACACCAGAAATCACAAAGGGAGAAGTCAGACTAAACAACTTCACCAAGGCAAACTATACCCTCCTAGAGGAAGATATAAAAACAACCCAAGCCCCACCCACAGCTGAAAGTGGTAACTACACTAAAGCTTACACTTAAGCCCTGTAGAATCACTTGTATAGGTGTATATACTTGTTTTTTCCAGACAGAATCAAAGCCAGAGCCCCAAGTAAAAACAAGCCACCCTGATGGGCATCTAGCTTCAACAAACTTTACAACAAATGCAAAAAGTTGCTAAGAAAATTGATGTAAGCCCCCAATAAAGGAAAAGTACCCTCACCCTCAGCAAGCAAATAAGACATGTCAAATCCCCTAATGGTAACTGTGACTGCCTCTTTACCACAGGACAGTAGTCAAGGAGCCTAAATCCTCACTACTGACACCGGTGAGAGATGGTTACTAAAAAAACAGGAATGGATTTAAACAGTATTTTAAGATGCAGCTCTCTGCATCAAGCACAATCTCCCCTAAGAGCACACAGGGAACATGCTCCTGACCTGGGACTGAACTCTCTGTCTCTCTAGATCCCAAATAAGACTCACTTTGGAGCACTGTGTCCCAGTTCTAAGTAGCTGACACACCCACACCTGTATATTTGATTTTCACACTAAGACACTCCTGTGAAAGGTTGGTGTACAGATTTACTAACTGTACTCCTTCTGCCCAGACTATAAGGTGACTATGCTACCACCAGTCAACTACTCTCATGATTTTACAAGGGTATCCAATTATACTGAGTAAAATCAATACTAACATAAATGGTAGAGTGTAACCAAAGCAGTAAGTCTTTTCAGAGTGGCCAAGACATCACTAAAATAAGCACAAGTACTCTCAAGATGTTAAAGGTATTCTCTAAAAGACAAACAATGAAAGGTATAACAATATTTAATAATAAATAATAAACCAGAAAACATGAGAATACTAAATATCTAAGTACAATAAACACCAGAGTTTCAATCACAGGGGAAATAAAAATAATACAGTTGGACAGATTCACACAGGTGCAGAAAAATGATACCTAATGAATATCACTGTATTTCCTGACTGCCTAAAGAGTATCTGTTACCTAACTAATTTAATACAGCAAGGCAAGATTGGATGCTGAGATGCTTACTTCCACAAGACAAAGTGATGAGCTTCCAACTAAACTGAACTGAACTAACTGAACTGTGATAATTGTCATATATTTTATTTCAGGTTTCAAAGAAAACAAAACAAGCTACTGGGAAAGTTTCATCCTCTCAGTTTTGGTTATAGAATGATATTACATTTGATCACCTAACTCTGGTACAATACACATGCAGAGCTTTGCTAAGATCTGTTGCAGTATCTGAAAGCTATAGAACAATTTCAAAAACTTCTACTCTTCCCTTCCAGAATTCTTTGTTTACACAAATATTTAATCACTTATAATAACACTCTTGATATGTTTTTAACACGAGCATCTGTACAAGTCAGTGTGATAGTCAAATGACACAAAATTATTTACAAAAGCTCCAGCTAACTATGCTGGCATGTGCTACACATGCACTGCCCCACTGTCCCTGGTACAGACAGCAACACCTTACATCATGATATCATTCCCACTTTGAAGACTCAAGCTAGTTTTTTAAGTGACCCAGGAAAAACGGTGCTTGAGAGAAATGGGCCTGCCTGCAAACACATTAACCTATACCCTGTCTTGAGAGTCCATCTGCATTGGCATTGCTGAAATCTTAATTGGCTAACACAAGGGTCCTCCCAAATCTCCTTTAAACTTTTGGAATGCCTGCTCAAAGGCTGCCACACTACCTTATCTGGCCTGTGTTTCCTTGTCAGGTCTGTGAGAGGAGCAGCTATTGTACTGTAATTGGGAATGGCTGTAATTCCCTGCTGTCCCCAAAAATGCCCTAACTTGCTTTTTGGTAAAAGGAGCAGGCCACACCTGAATAGCTTTCACACTTGGAAGCTTTGGCTTAATCCTACCATTCAACACTCTATGTCCCAGGTAAGAGACCTCTGCCATATCCACCTGACACTTACTGGGCTTAATGGTCAACCCTGCCCTTTTCAGTGTACACACAACCTTCCTGACATGCTGAAGTTGCTCTTGCCAGGAATGGTTGTAAGCAGCAATATCATTCATGTAAGCAAGGGCATAATCACCTACTCCTGCTAGGATATGATATGCCAGCATCTGGAAGGTTGCTTGGAAATTTGTCATCCCAAATGGCATCTTTGTGAACTTGTATATTCCAAAAGGAGTCACAAAGGCTGACCTTTCTCTAGTAATAGGAGTCAAGGGAACCTACCAGTAGCCCTTGGTCAGAACAGTAGTGGTCAGATACTTAGCCTCACTCAGCTGCTTTAAGGCTTCATCTGTCCTGGGCATGGGGTAAGCATCTGACTCTTTGTGACTGTTCAATTTTCTGTAGTCCACATAGAATCTGATGCTACCATCTTTCTTTGGTACCAGCATCATTGGAGAGGCCCATGGACTGCTGAACTCCTGGAATACCCCCAGTCCAAACATTTACTGTGTCTCCTTCCTCAGAGTCTCTCTGACTTACTCAAGCACCCTAAAAGGGGCCTGCTTGATAGGCCTTTTGGGTCCTGTAATCCACATGGTACTGGACCAGGTTGGTACACCCAGGTTTCCCAGTGAAAATTTCCCCAAACTCCTGCAATTCTGCTTGGATTTCTTGAACCTGGGTAAAGGATAGCCACTGAGATATTGCTACAACTTCCACAGAGGTGTCAGTCCAAGCCTCACTGAGGAGATCACACATCAGACCACCCCCTTAGACTCTTCCTGAAATCCACTGCAAATATGCAAATATGCAGAACTAGGGCTGCCCTATCATGGTAAGGCTTCATCATGTTGGTGCTGATCATGGAAACAAGGGCAGAACTTGCCTAGGCTTGTAAGGGTCCTAGTGCCATTAGCCTAGTAACTTCCTATGATCCTATGTTAACATGGTACAATTTGTGCCCCTACCTCTTGCCTATCAGGTTTACCATATAATTAACATCATTGACCTTCCTCACCACTTTGAAGGGTCTCTACCAAGCTACCTACAGCTTACTTTGTGTGACAGGAATAAGCACCATAACCTGCTGTCCCACAGCATACTCTCAGGCTCAAGCATTCCTGTCATACCAGACATTTTTCTTGCTGTTGGGCTCCTGCCAGGTTCTCCTTGTCCAAGTCCATGAGCTTCCTAAGCCTTGTCCTAAGGTTTAGAACATATGCCACAACAGACTCCTTATGGGTTTCACACTTGTGTGCTATTTAGGTGCGATCACCCCACAAGGCTTCCACAGATAAGCCAGCAGGTCTGACATGAATTTCGCATCTCTATCAGTCAGTTTTTCTTACAGGAATCCTACCCTGCTGAAAATCACTACCAAGGCATTTGCCATACCACCTCAGGGTGTCTTGTAGCATAATCTACTACCATCAGTATATACTTCTTCCCTGTGGAACTTGAGGTACTCAGAGGCCCCACAATATCCATAGCTACTCTCTGAAATGTCTCCTCAATCAAAGGCAAAGGAATCAATGGAGCTTTTACCTTGTCCCTTGTCTTGCCTACCTTTTGACACTACTCACAGGTTCTGCAGTACTTTGTTACATCCCTTGCAATCCCATGCCAATACAAGTTCTGGATAATATGTCTCTTGGTATGCATTACACCCATATGACTTGCAAAAGGAATGTCATGGGCTATGGCTAGAAGTGCCAGATGGTAAGCTCTGGGTACTACCAACTGCTGTATTACCTCAACCTCTAGCCCTCCCACAGGGGTCCAGTTTCCATACAGTAATCCTTTGTTTCAGTATACAGACTCCCCTTTTCCTTGAGCATGAGGACTTTCCTTAGTTACCTTCCTCAAGCTTCGTAAGGTAGGGTCTAAAACCTGAGCCCGTCTCAACTCTACTTTTGTAACCATTCCCAGCTCCCCTTCAACAGGAAGCCTAGTATCTTCTGACAGTGGTGCCTAACTGTCTGCCAGGGTACTACTACTCACCTCTGCCCTTGCAGTCACCCTGTCAATGGATACATCAGTACCTACCAGCAGCTGTGGCACACTTTCAAGCTCAGTACTACAAGGGAGATCCCTCCCTCAGATAACCATATCACTAGCCCCCGCTTCAGGTATGGGGTCTGTCTGGGTTTCTCCCAGCCTACCATGCCTACACACCTGTCTCCAAGCCTGACTGCATCTAACTGCATGAACACAAGGTACTGCATTATCAAAATCATTCCCTATCATGACATCTGCATCAAACACAGCTACCTGCTTGCTTCTGTTACCACCTTCCCAGTCAAGGTGAACCCTGGCCAAAGGTATCTGGAATGGGATCCCTCCTAAAGCTCTGATTGGAGTAGACTGCCCAAGCAAGTACTGCTTCTCTTTAACCACTACATGCTTCACAAAGTTTATGTTAGAGGCTGTGTCTCCCTTAGCAGTGTCCTGTCTTCCACCCACTAAGATAGGATACAAACTCCAGTGATAGTCTAATACCCCTGTTGTCTCCAGACAAATTACTACTGGCACCCTGTTATTCCCACTTGCTGGCTCCCTCACCTTTTGTTCCCCATCTTGCTTCATTGGACATATGCTACATGGGCCACTCTGGTTACATTTAAAACATCCAACAACTGATCCTGGCCATGTACCTGAAGTAGCGGCTTCACCTGTTACTGGTAAACTCAGTTAGGGTGATTTAGTTTGCCCACCAGTTCCCTTATATCCATATGCAGCACTGGGCATCCCTTGCTTGTGCAGTGATTCCCTGCTTGCTAAGTAGAGATCTCTTTTTCTCCCCAGCTCATCTCCAGAGTTACACCCCCAGTCTGACAACCAGATTCTTATGTCCTCAGGCAAAGTACTTAGGGCTTGTTCCCTCAACAAAAGATTTGCTATCCTTTCAAATGTGGTAACATGACACCCACTTACCCACCTATGAAAATAAGTGTCTATCCCAGCAATATAATCATATACACTTTCATTTGCCTTGTGTCTATGCTCATGAAACTTTTTTCTGTAAGCTTCAGGTGTTAACTTATAATGGTTCAATAAACATTGTTTCACTCTATCATAGTTTAAATAATCAGTATCACACAATTTAGAAACAGCAGTTACAGCTTTACCATGGAGTAAGGGGGTCTCGAACTGTACCAAGAGCTCTTGGTCAACATTATGCTGTTTACATACTTTTATTATGAATAAAACTATCAAAGTCACCACCCTCTGCAAATTGCGGAAGAAATTTACTGACCTTTATTGCTTTTGGGGTCTGGTTATTCCTTCCTCATTATCTCCATGACTCTGATGAAGGGTCAGCATTTCTCTCTTATGCTGATACTGCTTCTCCTTTTCTTCAGCCTCCAAATGCCACAGTCTCTCTGTGATCTCGAAACGCCACACTCTCTCTTCAGTCTGCAAATGCCACAGTTCATGTTGACTCTGCTTCTTCTTTTCTTCAGCCTCCAGTTCAAGTATATTTAACTCTAGATGGATTTTTAAGTCCTCTGAGGAAAAGGTAAACTGTTCTGTTTCTGAAGGTTGCACATCTGCATCACCAGACTGGTTGTCCTCTTACCCCCTGTTCTGCACTGCAGCTGTGATTAAGGCTGAAATGATTTCCTTTTTAGTCCAGTTAGCATGCACCAGTCCTTTATCTTCACACACTTTGGCCAACTGGTTCTTTGACAGCTTGCCATAATCTGATACTGCCATCTTTGCCTGCTTTCCGTGACTAAAATAAACTAACAAAAATAAATAAAACTGTTGTGAAAATGAAACTCTGAATATTAACTTTGTAGCTGTTGAGAGTGCATACAATTTCAGTAACAACTGCCCACAGACTACTGAAGTTCAATTAATATCCTGCCACTGCCACCAATATATGACAGCCTCTCTACCTCAGGCCAGTAATCAAGGAGCCTCAATCCACACCATTGACACTGGTGAGACACAGTCACTAAAAACAGGAATTGATTTACATAGTATTTTAAGATGCAGCTCTCTGCATCAAGCATAATCTGCTGCAAGAGCACACAGGGAACACACTCCTGACCTAGAAATGGACTGTCTGTCTCTCCAGATCCCAAATAAGACTCACTTTGCAGCACTTTGTCCCAATTCCAAATAGCAGACACACCCACACCTGGGTATTTGATTTTCTCGCACAGACACACACACACACACACACACACACACACACACACACACACACACACACACACACACACACACACACACACACACACACACACACACACACATGCACACACACTCCTGGGAAAGGCTGGTTCAGGTTTACTAACTGTACCCCTTCTGCCCAGACTACAAAGAACTATGCTGCCTCCAGTCAACTACTCTCAGGATCTTACAGGGGTATCCAATTACACTGAGTAAAATGAATGCTAACATAAATAGTAGAGTGGAACCAAATCAGCAAGGCTTTTATGAGTAGCTAGGGAGTCATTAAAATAAGCACAAATACTCTCACGATGTTAAAAGTATTCTCTAAAAGGCCATCCACAATGAAAGGTATAAAAATATTTAATAATAAATAATGAAATGGAAAACATGAGAATTCTAAGTATCTAAGTACAATAAACACCAGAGTTTCACTCACAGGAGAAATAAAAACAGCACAGTTGGACAGATTCATACAGATGCAGAAAAGTATTCCTAACTAATCTCACTATATTTCCTGACAGTCCAAAGAGTAACTGTTACCTATATAACTTAATTAATACAGCAATATAAGATTTCATGCTGAAATGCTTACTTCCAAAGGCAATGTGATGAGTTTCCAACTAAAATGAACTAAACTAACTGAACTTCGATAATTGTCATATATTTTTATATCATGTTCCAAAGAAAACAAAACAAGCTGCTGTCAGTGTTCTCTCCTCTCAGTGCTGGTTACAGAATTACATCACATTTGATCACCTGACCTAGTACAATACACACTCAGAGCTTTGCTAAGATCTGTTGCAGTATCTGAAAGCTATAAAACAATTTCAAAAACTTATACTCTTCCCTTTCAGAATTCTTTGTTTAAACATAACATTTAATCAGTTATAATCACACTATTGATACATTTTTAACACAAATATCTGTACAACTCAGTGTGACATTCAAATGACACAAAATTACTTCCAAAACACCTGCTAACTATGCTGACATATGCTACACATGCACTGCCCACTCTCCCTGGCACAGCTGGCAACACATCACATTGTAACAGTAGCTTTGAAAAATAAAACTTGTCAATCATGGCTAAGGATAACTATAAGGACTTTTACAGATATGTGCACATCCTAAAAGGTATGATACAAGCATGTGCCAAACTAGGGACTAATGGTATCAAACACACTGATCCTGCAGAGGCAGCAAACCTGCTCTTGGACAGATTTGGTGAAAATGTCATGCCCTTGTCCCCTCCAAACTTATCACAGACCTTTCCCCCAACTTCCCCTCCATCCAACATATCCAAAGGGCAGGTCAGTAAAGCCTTGTTTAAGGCAAAAAACACAGCCTTGATGCAGCCACATGACATGTCAGGCTGTCTGCTAAACAAAATAAAACATGAACTAGCATCACCATTTAGTACCCTATTCAATCACAGCCTAACCACAGGCTTAGTTCCCGTGGAATGGAGAACAGCAACTGTTGTTCCCTTCCACAATGGTGGCTTACCAACAGACTTGGAGAATTATAAACCCATAAGTCTGACCATCCTCATCTGTAAGGCCATGGAACATCATGGACCTCATAAATAAAGACATAGGTGACCTCCAAACCCTGGATTCAACCCAATATGGTTTCATCAAGGGCAGATCCTGCCAGTTAAACTTGTGTATTTCTTTGAAAATGTGAAAAGGCCTCAACCTGGCCAAGGCCTTTGACACACACTGGCATTACTGATAAACTTAGCAAACAGAATGTAAACCCTTTGTGTTGTACGATAGGTTGCCAACTGGCTAACAAACCAGTCACACACTATCAAAGTGGGTGACTCCGCATCAACCCACAGGCCTGTCACCAGCGGGGTGCCACAAGGGTCAGTGCTGGTCCCCACTACTGTTTGGTATATACTTCTTAGAAGTTCAGGACAAAACTAAGGGGCTGTGGCTGACCAAGTCTGTGGACAGCTGCAAAATGGGTGCAGTTATTGAATCCTAAAATGATGTCAGTATACTTCAGGAGGGTCGTACACAGACCAGAGACTGGTGTCTTAATCACAGTCTCAAACTAAATGCAAAGAGATGCATCATCATTCCCTTCAGTAAAAACAATGTCCCTTCACACTATCAAATTAACAACAATACCCTATGTACCTCTAAAGTGGTAAGGGATCTGGGATCACAAGTAGACTGCAACCTTAACTTTGACCACCATGTGTCTACTGTAGCAAGGAAGGCTTTCTATGTAGCACACTTGATTAGCAAAGGCATTGCCTCTAGAGCAACAAAGGTTATAACCCTTCTATACTCATCATTAATCAGGCCCATAATTGAGTCTAATGCCTCTTTTGGTACTTCCATATAAAGCACCTGCAGCAATTGGAGACACTTCAGAGGTTTCTAACAAAGAAGATCAAGGGACTCCAGCACATGCCATATACAGACCAACTAAAGTCCCTGTCACTATACTCAGTAATGTATAGACTTCTTAGAGGTGACTTATGCCTGGCTTACAGAGCAATCTCTTTCCCAAACCTAATGAATTTTCTGCACGTCCTTAAATTAAATAGAGCCACCCATTCCAGGGACCTAAATATGGGTAGCGATTTTAATAGGATGTGCTGAAGGGACAGATTTGTCTCCCAGCGACTGCTATGCCTTTGGAATAGACTGCCAATTCATGTGAAGCAGAGCACCTGTATGACACTGTTCAAAAGGAACTTGGACGCGTGGATGGGATATCATAAGTTCTTACTGCAGATAGAGCCCACAACCCTCCTGGACATGAGCAGTCATTACTTAATACAATCATGGGTATTGACTAGAGTATAATGGCTATGCTTGAAATGACCTGCGGGTCGATAGCCTAGTAACCTCCTATGATCTAATGAAAATTTTGCAGGTTGCTTTTAGCATGTGCCATTTTGTTTAGCAGCCAACTGAGTAAGACGTATTTTTTGATGTCTCTCATTCTTATTGAAGTCTGACAGCAATGTTAAAAAAAAAAAACAGTAATTTGCAGTGAAACAGTGTGTTGATATTTCAACTCTACATCAAAGGACTGATTGCCATCTTTTTCCATAGCCCATCTTCATGTCATGACCCTTACCACCTCAAATTTCACCAAATATTTTAGACATTTTGCTTTGTACTAAATTTCCATATGGCAATTATACTTTTCCATTTATCTACTACCATAAGCATTTAACTGATTATATTTCTTGACTACTTATTCCTACTTAATCCTCTTTTTCCTTCATCATACCACTACTTACTAATTTCAACTCAAATGTATTTATGCAAATGCACAAGCTATCTCTTATTTTATTTTCTTCCTATAGTTACAAACTGTATGATTCATGGTTTGTATTAATTATCTGTTACAGCTAATTATGTGTGCAAAAATGCATATGTAACCAAGATGAAAATATTATATACAATGTGGAAAATGAAAATATATCGTATAGTGTCTGTATGTGAATATTGGAGATTTTCTCCCTGGCCCCCACTGAAAAAGGGTATCTATCCGAGTCAGACTTTTCTGGCCAACAAAGATAAATAATTAAATTAATTACTATTAACACAGCTACCTTTGGAGAAACAGTAGAACATGCATACATGCAAATCTTAACAGAAGCCTAAATTCTCATAACAACTGTGAAAAGTTGCTATACTGTGAAAATAAATGGAACAAAAAACAAATGCTGAAAAGGGACAGTGACTAAGAAGGCAACATAAAACTAAAACAATTGGCAGTTAAAAATAAATACTATCAGGCGTACCAACCTACCACATTTGCAGATACATGTAAACAACCTCATCTATTCTAAAGTACAAAATGTACTTCTTACTGTCAGGAAGAAAATAAACATTTACTTGCATTTTTTTATGAGAACATTGCTGCTATTAAATTCATTTTATATAAAGTGATCCCTTTTGCATAAATAATACATTGCTAGTATAAAACATATAAGGCACTGCCTCAACTTACAACTTCTAGGCTGGCCTGAGTTTCAAAACTATCTTTTAATCCATCAACTCTGCATTGCCCATAAAATACTATACCAACCTAATAACACCCCAATACTCTCTCAACTCATAACCCCATATAAAAATCTCAACTCTCTCCGCTCATCCAGCAAACTTCTGACAAGTTCAACAAAGTCTAATAATAATGCTGGTGACTCTCTATTTACCAATGCTATTGGGTCAAAATGGAATTTGTTACCCACTAGCTTAACAAAGATAACTTCATTGCCCTCTTCAAACAAAACATTAAAAGGCATTTCCAAAATCACTGGCTTTGCTCCTGTCATAAACCTGATTAGTCTATCTCTATTACTACCCAACAAAACCCTTATTCCCATCCTCATTATTTCCCTTACCCTTGCCTTTCCATATAAATCCAATCAATTCTTTTGTCACTACTTGTTAATTGAGAATTGAACTGCATGGAGTAGTCATAGTAACTAACTCCTGTACTAGTATTTTACACATAAGAGTGTTATCTTTTATTTTTATTTTTATATGTTTTTACTTGCTAACTCTATTACTAACTCTTAGATGTTCATTATTATTAGTACTGTTAGTACATTTTATATAACAATTTGTGTGTGTAAACTTTTTTACTTCTTCTTAGAATGTATCTCACTTTGTGGAGCTTTTCTCCCCGGGCCTCTACTGAAAATGGAAATTCTTCCAGCTAGACTAGCCCGGTCAACAAATGTAAAATAAAAATAATAAAATGCCTGACATTTTACCTCTTGGATAACGTTAAAAGCAATCAGAATTTGTATCTATACTAGTCATTCACACAATCAATCACACGTTTACTAATAAGGCATATCCAGTGAACAGCCACTGAATACACAGATCTAATATATACATATTTGTTTAATGCAAACTGGACTAAAATTACACATTTTCAGCTAGGACTTGTTGTAGCCATAAAATAAAGTACAAGCAAAACATTAACTGGAAAAGCTTGCACAGTAGTAGGACTGATGCATAAATACAAACAGAATATCTAATAACAAAACATATGCAGTACCTACCTCTTCAATCCCAGCCACAAAGTTTGCCACTAAAAAAAAGTAAACACACTAACAATAGGCAAAGTTAAGACCGATTTTGTGAGTGTTGTATGGGTTAAAACTTCTGAGAAAGACCCACACTCTCTATTTTTGTGGAGTCCATATTGAAAAGAAATTTGCGTAGCACTCATCTAAGAAATGAGATAATAGAGTAAGGGGGATGCTGGAAGAAGTGCTTATTATGTATCACTGGTTTAGTCTTCAGTAACTGTAACTGAAATAATGAGTGTTTCAAATATAGTAACATGTAGATTGTACTATAAGGAGGCATTTCAGTCCTTTTGAATGTATTTTTCTTATGGTGATGCAGTGTTGTTCCAGACTTGAGGTACTCTCCCTGAACCAGTAGATACTAAGTGTAATACATATTCTACAGCAGTTGCTAGCAGAATTGTTAGTGGTCAGTAGCAGCCTATACTTCAGAGCTCTTTTAATGAATACAAATATGGCCTTTAAAGTTAGCAAGTGTAAAAAATAAGCATAAATTCAGAGCAACGCATTAATTTTAGAAAATGTAGTGCCGAAGTGTGAGAAGTAGGGGATGTGAGATCCGAGCAATTATACCAGATATTTTAATGTCATAACTCCGTCACAGGGTGATTTGACAACCCAGTAACTGTTGACAAGCTTTTTGGTGTTTCAAATTACACAGTTCCAGTTTTAAAGACATTTATGGAAAAGCTTTCCTTATAGAAACATTAGTGTAGCTTTTCCAGGCATTATGCAAGGCTATTGCTAATTTCTGTAGTTGATTTACCCACAACTAGATAACAATATCTGTGCTATCCCAAACAGAACCAAGACGCTATCCTCCAAAAAAAGGAAGTCAATCTGGTGGTCCCCTGCCATAAACAAACTGTACAACAGAAGGAAGAAACTGTTGCAAAAGAGAGTAAAATCCCATGAGTGGAGGAGCTCCCTGGTCAGCCTCAGTAAGAAGCTGATATCCCTTATAAGATCCTCCAAAGCTAGCTACGAAAACAAAATCACCACTAATTCTAAGGACAACCACAAAGCATTCTATAGCTATGTCAAGAATCTCGATGGCCAGATCTGCTCTGAGTTACAGCACAACAGCACCAAAATTACAGAACCAACTGATATTGCCAACATCCTGGCAGATAGGTTCAGTGCTAACTTTACCCGCCCTCACCCCCTAAAGGGTCCATATCTATACAGGAAAAATGCAGAGACCCTGTAATCACAACTACGCAGGTAAAAGTTGCACTCTCTAAAGCCAAAATCACAGCATCCATGGGATTGGACAACATCCCAGACTGCGTTTTACATGAACTTCAGAATGAACTGGCTCCCCACTTAAGCACCATGTTCAATAATAGCTTTGCATCAGGCTTTGTGCCCAATGAATGGTGTACAGCAACAGTTATCCTGCTCCACAAAGGGGGAGCCACCACTGATCCTGGTAACTATCGAATTATTAGCCTGATGAGCCTTGTCTGCAAGGCCATGGAACGTATCATCATGGAACTCATAAATAAAGACATTGGTAACCTCCAAACACTAGATCCCACCCAGTTTGGGTTTGTGAAAGGCAGATCATGCCTCCTGAACCTGATCGACTTCTTTGAGACAGTCACCAAAGCCGTAGATGAGGGTAAGGTGGTTCACACAGCCTATCTTGACCTCGCCAAGGCTTTCAACACCATCCCCCATTCTGAAATTATAACTAAACTTACTAAACTAGGTATAAATCCCTTCATCACAAGATGGGCTTCCAACTGGATCACTGACAGAACCCATACTGTAAAAGTTGCAGACTCCAAATCTGACCTCAAAGCAGTGACAAGTGGAGTACCACAGGGTTCCATCCTGGGACCTATCCTGTTTGGTATCTACTTTTCTGAAGTACAGGCTAACACGGGAGGCCTCTGGCCAATGCAGTTCGCAGATGACTGCAATCTGGGAGCCATAGTCAAGTCACCAAATGATGTGGGCATCCTACAGAAGGGCCCTGCTGAGACAGATGCCTGGTGTCAGGGTCATGGCCTCAAGCTCAATGCCAAAAAGTGCAGTGTCATCCACTTTGTTAAAAACTCTGTACCCATGAACTACCACATAGACAGCAATTTACTTAACACCGAATGTGTGATAAGAGACCTTGGGACCCAGGGGGATAGTAGTCTCTCCTTTGATAGTCACATCGCCACAGTAGTCAGGAAGTCCTTCTACGTGGTACACCTCATCATAAAAGGGTTCACATCCAGGAAAAAAGAGGTCATTGTTCCCCTCTACTCGACACTCATTATACCCATTATAGAGTACAATGCCCCTTTTGGAATGTACCTCACAAGACATCTGCAGCAGCTGGAAAGGCCACAGAAGTACCTCACAAAGAGGATTACTGGCTTCAAACAAATGCCCTACACTGACCGCCTCAAAAAACTCCAGCTTTACTCCGTAGCATATCACCTACTTCGAGGTGATCTCTGCCTAACATATAAAGCTATGTTAAACTCAAAGCTGTTGAACATGCTACACCTAAAGAAATCCCAATCCCTCCAAGCTACATGCTCTAGGGACCTAAACCTTGTCACCACAATAAACAGGACATGCTGGAGGGATAGATTCCTGTCCCAGAGACTTCCCATACTCTGGAACAGGCTACCCATCTATGTCAAGCAAAGTTCTTCATTAGCACTCTTCAAGAAAAATCTTGATGAGTGGATGGGAAATAGGAATTACACCCTGGGGATCACTTCTGTGTCTCTGCTCAACAGTGGCACAGGAAAATAACTTTCTTGGGTGGTGTAAGCCAGGGAACCTTGTTGGCTAGGCTTACGTAGGCCCTTGGGCCAATAGCCTAGTACCTACCTATGAACCTATGAACCTATCAATAATAAAAGTTCATTACATTAGGAGTGTGACTTCTAGTAAACTTTTTAAGATTTAAAATGCAGAAACCCAGAATCGATACACAAGGGACATCTACAGAGACACTGACAGTGACTGGATAGGGAAGGGATTGCTAGATTCTCACCTTAAATGTCTGGCTTCTGTAATAATTTTGCAGCCTTTTGATTGTAGGACTGTCAGACCAATATTAGCAATGTTTAGAGTGCATGAAGACTTTTGACAATATAGTTGACATCATACTCAACTGTTTACACTGCCTTATTGTATAAATTATTATTCATAACTGAAATAATGGCAGTTAAGGTGTTTTAACCTTGAGAAAGATGTGGTGATTTTTACAGAGACCACAGTTGTTGAGGTATGGTATTAGGTGAGTATATACAGTTCATTCAAGGGACTTTAAGTGAAGTGCTAGGAGAGACAAGCCTGCATGCATTAGCTTTCTGAGATGTTCCTGTTCTTAGGTAATGGTGAGACTGTGACAAAATTCCACTGATCCAACACATTTCCTGACCACAATACTATATTTATGTTGTATTGTAGAATAATGGAAATACATGGGTCTCTTATTCTGTTAAATGTTGCTAAAAGACCACCAGTCACAGCATATCCATATATGGTTTGGCAGATTTCTCAGCAATCTGGTATGTCTGGCACAGTGACATCACAAAACTTAAATAAATAGTCTGAAGCTATAAAAGTTACCATCCAGTCTTCTTAGGATGTTGGATAATTATTTTTCAAACAGACTTGAGGAAACGTTGGCAACCTCAGCTGGCAGGGAGATATGACAGCAATTTTCTGTAGTAATATTATTCACTTCTTTTGGGGAAACAATCAGATCAAGTCAAATCAAATCCAACCAGTATCATGTAGGTGCTAATGCTGAAGAATCTGCTAGCCAGATAATTCAGACTTTATTCTACTAATAACCATCCAAGCTATTTTTAAATGTGTCAGTGGTATTGGTTTTTACTATTGAAACTGTGAATGCATTCAATTTACCAGCCACCCTGTCTGAGAAACATTTAAGGGTTTGGTTGGCTCAGCAACAGCCAACTCATCCTCAGTCCCGAAAAGACCAAGCTTCTACCATTTCTCCCTAAATCTCTCTCTTCCACCTCAAAACCTACCTTCTCTATTATCTCACTAAATAACACCATCATCAATGTAGTACCTCACACAAAACTTCTAGGGACCATCATAGACGACCAAATCCAATTCAACCTCCGTGTCCACCATTGCTTAAAAAAAAAAAACTCGGATTACTATATAGAAATAAAAAGGTCTTCAACACTTTATACTAGCTCCTGCCTATCTTGCTTAAGTCTCCTCTCTGGTTCACAAATCCTAACTAACCTACAGACTACTCTACAAACTAAACTCAAAAGCACCTGCAACAAATTTGCCTGATTTGCTACTTACCAACCACCTAACTCACATGATTGTCTCTCACTCTCTGCTTTAAACTGGCTAAAGTTCCCCATTAACTACAATTCTTGCAACAATTATTCACTCCATCCTTTACAGACCTACCACCTGTCCTAGCATCTCCTCCCTGGTCTCTCTGTATACTCCAGCTAGAAGCCCTTAGAGCTCCAACCAACACCAGCTTTTAAATTTTAAGGCCAAAAAATCCATCGGTCAAAACTTATACAGCTATTTCCCTGCTCTAAACTGGAACAAGCTTCCCCTGGACATTAGAAAAATAACCACCACAAACGAATTCACAAAAGGCTGTTTTATACAGTGTAACCTGTACATAACTTGACTACTGGCATACTAGCTCCTCTGTAATATAGCATTTCTCAATATATCCAAATCTCAGCATCCTCACACTGTAACCATGCCGAGAAATTTAAATATTTTTCTACTGCATTTAGCAAGCTTGTACTGTGTAATTTACTTTATCCAAATCTCGGCACTTTCCCACTGTAATGATGCTGAGAACTGTACATATTTTTTCTACTGCATTTAGAAAACTTGTACTGTGTAATTTAATGTATTGTACTCACTTTATGTACTCTTTAGATTGTTGTAATTTTTCTTTATTTTACTCACTTTATGTACTCTTTTAGATAGCTTGATTGTCTGTAACTAGTTATCTGTAGTCTTGTGGAGTTTTTCTCCCCAGGCTTCCACTGAAAAAGGGCTAAAATATGTCAGTGGTCAACTACTTTTTGCTAAGTTTTTGCCCTCTTTTATTTGAATCATTACACCTTTGACAACTTTCCCACACTTGAATTCATACATTCTCTTTTACCCCCTCATTAAACAACATTTCTCATTTTGCAGCCTTTCTAACTACCCCTTCCACCACTCTACCTGTTTTGTGCATCTCCTATATACCTAAGTTATAAACCTTCTAGATACACCAATTTGGAGCAGGCAGCCTAAATAGAACAATCCCTGTGCCACGCTCTGTCAGTCATATGGTATTACCACAATCCTCCTGTACATTAATATCTTCCAGTATCCCCTCCTACATAATTTTATAACTTACTTTATTATGTCTCTTGAAGTGTTTACCAACCTATACAATCTGAAATCTCCCTTACCACATAATTTTATAACTTACTTCATTATGTGTCCTCAACTCTTTGCAAACCATTACTGAAATGTAAGAAAACTAAACTTCTTTGCAATAATGTCTCCATTCTGCAGTATCAATCCGTTTACTTCTGCAAGAGTTTAGTGCTGAAACAATATATAGACATAATTGTTGATGTAAATACTTTGCTGCATGTGCCTGCCTTGTAATTATGTTTCTTCTTTCATGACAAATGCAATTATTGTTTTTCTGAGAGCTGTCTGAAATTAACTTGTTAATGTAAATGCACTGTGGTGGAGCTTTTTTCCCCAGGTCTCCAATGAAAATGGACTCTGCCCAGTTGGACTTTCCTGGTCAACAAAGACAAGTAAATAGATAAATTTAAGTTGACTATATAATGCCTGGGAAAAGAGTGTTGTGGTTCCCACTAAGTAAGAGAATCCAGGTGCTTCTCAGAATGTTGTAGTTAAGACATAATTCTGTTTTGTCTAACCAGCCGCATGTCAAGCCAATGAATAACAATAACATTATGTATTCTGAAAATTAAATGAGTTTTCTCTAGTTGATAGACTTGAAAGCATGAAATAAATCATTATATGGATCGTCAGAGTACTTTTATCAGTTTCAAAAATGATGGTTTTATAGAACACTTTGCAATAACATTGGGTGGAGCACTTATAAAAGCATGTAGATATGCAGAAATCAAGTAAAGAGACTCCACACCAACCTGCATTCTATTAATGATTTCTTTTTCCGCCAATTTACTTATTTTCAACAGATGGTTAATTGAATGATAGTCTCTGACCTCTGAAGCATCTCCATTGTAGTTATAGACAGTAGAAAGCATTGGACATTTAGTCTAGTCTGACTCTTTGTGACCACAAGAAGTTTAACATTCTAGCCCTACCTGATAACTGCCATTTTAAATTCATCCCCATTCATATTCATTACTTCATTAATGCTGTCTGTCCATCTTAGAATCTACTGCCCCTTCTTCTTTTGGCTTGATGTTTAACAGCATCAGTTTTGTCTAGTGAATCATGCCTTCAGATAGTTTGGCAAAAGTATTTGAGTTTTAATTTTGATATCATGCCTTCCAGTGAACTGGAAGACTAACCATGACATGGGACACAACTTTTTCTGATCCTTATCTGCCATCTACAGTGCAATAGCCATTCAATCAATTTACATGAGGAGATCTGTGAACCTGTATATATGAGTTATTGTGGATGAGTTGTCATGCTGGTGGACTGACTACAAACAGTAAACCATGCTGAGAAGGAAACAGCTTACATGACTATAACACATAACAGTTGCTTTAGTCAGTATTTGATGAGTGTTAATCCACTGAATCATAATGTTTCCTTAAGGAAGCACATAAAAATAACTTTGTCAAACCAAATCTCATGCCAGCATGGACATAGCTGTGCTCATCTCATGTGTTTTTTTTTAAATTCATGCAGTCTTCTTCATGATCTCATTGATGTAAGATGCTCACTACAAACTGAAAAAAAATCATAAAATGCTGTGATGCTAAGTATGTCATTTGCAAATGCCTATCTGCTTGCTGAATTACAACAAAAGTGAGGGCTAGAAACTGATATACGAGTAGGTTCTCAATGATCAAAATACATCTGCTCCAGATGCTATAAATGAGTTCTATGATATCATTAACGTTTTTATTAATAAGCAAGTACTGGTACATCACAAATAAGCAGATAATTTCAACAAAACAGGTACTGAGATGTGAAGAAGAAAAGGGAGCTACTGATCTTTCAAAAATCTCTGTGGTTAAAAAAACAAGGCTGTTTCTTTAGGACTACTTACAGGTGACATATGTCTGGTCTACACGGTAATGTCTGTTTAAATTCTCTTTGAAAGCATACGTCTTAAATCCACTGCTATTAGAGTTAAAAGTATGGGACCCTAAAACTAAAAACAAATATAAATAACAAAAAATAGATTGACAGATATATTACCTAATGGCTTATATAATTGTGGACTAAGGTTCCACTTACTATCAGGAGTTGTTGTCATTAACTTTTGTCATAATAGTCTTGCTATATATAATGCCAACAGATCATAGGCTTGACAAATGACCTTGTGATTTTATGAATCTATATACTTTGCCTTTGCTATGTTAAACTCTTGCCAATTACGTAACCTGAGCCTTAAATAAATGCTATTTCTTTATCTTCTCTAATGCATTTTCTGTAAAGCTGCATGGTCTATGTGCAATGTCCTTTCAAATCATGCACAGGTAATACTGAGACATGTGTGGCTCATGTTATATTGAAGTGTGTAAGATATTGGGCAGGATTCACGATGGCTTGCACAGAGTCTAAGAGTAGTGTAAGACTCCATGCAGCCATTGCGATCCAGGAACAGCCAGATTGTGCGTGTAAGAGAGCACCTAAAACGACTCTTACATGGGCAGAGCGTGTATATGCTAATTACCTCACTTGCAGCCAAAAGGCATGCAAATGAGGTAAATTCGTGATCCAGGAAGCAGAAACCTGCCTGTGTAAGAGCTGTGTTATCTGCAGAAATGTACTCAGTTGATAACTGAGTACCGTTCTGCAAATAACACAATGGAGCCATGTCAGCTCCAAATAAAGGTTGCAAATGTCGCAGGCAGCATGCCAATGGCCAAATATGTGGCCACTGGCAATGTACCCTGATGCACACATGAAATAAAAATAAGTTTTTTTTTTCGACGATCGCCGATGTTTAAACGTAGCACAGCGTCGCGCAAACCGGCTGCGCCATAAAAAAACAAAAAATAAAAATATTAAACCCACAAATGTGGGTTTATGCAAAGCATGAGTATACAATGGAAGGGAATAGCAGGGTAAAACAACATGGCCACCGAGTAGGGGTTGCTAAGGGGGGAAGCGGAGTGTAAGACATGTAAATAAGCATTAGTAGGCAATCCTATGTAAATGAGTGGTAGGATAGTGAATCGCACTGTTACATAGAAAATGTGCACAATCTGTGCAGTGTAGGAGTAGGATAAGGGGGAGTAACAGAGTAGGAGATAGGTGACATCACAGGGGGGAATGTATGAAAGGAATGCAGCTCATTGGAGCACAGTGGCATGTGAAAGCTGTCAGTCACACACCATGGAAAGAGGAGTGTCAACAAGTAGGCATGGGAAAGCCAAGAAATGGAAAGTGTACACGATGGATAACATCAAAGTTTCTTGCTGGGTGTGCATGCACGCGTGTGCGCGCTGGTAGGCACGAGTAAGACAGAGTGTGCGCGTGTAAGCGTGAGTGCACGCGTTTAAGGCAGAATAAGCATGTAGGAGCCTGTTTAAACATCTGTAAGCTTGTTTGCGCTGGTGTGCGTGTGTTTTAATCTGAATAACCAGATTCTAGTCCGTCTAAGCATGTTTGCACGCGTGTTAGCCACTGTGAGCATGTTTTTGCTGGTATGCACATTGCTCCCCCCTGAGGAAACAGAAGGGGAAAAAGGAAGCATGGGAAATAGTAGGAAGCTAGCAGAAATTACTGGCAGAGCTAGCAGGTGAAAACAATCAGAAGCAGGCAATTGCACAGGCATAACAGTAGCCCAGCCTAGCACTTAAAACACTGCAAACAACAGTGCAGAATGTTTCTCTCAAGAGACACTGCAACAGAGGAGTAAGCTACTAGAAGTGAAAACTGAAAAAGCTTCACTCAGACCAAAAATGCTAGGGGCTGCCATAGCTGTTATAAGGAGACATATGCAACTTGCTGAGGGTGGTGACTATGCAAATGCTGCCAGACAACCCACAGTGAGGAGACCGAGAAGAGTGTACAGGCCCAGGGTCACTTACCAGGGGTTACATGAGCTGGAGATAGTGGAGTGCTATAGAGTGGACAGAGACCTCCTGCAGCAAATTGTTGAGCTGTGCAGGCCACGCCTCACACACAGAACCAACAGAGGGGAACCCATCCCAGTGGAAACCAAGGTATGTGTTGGCCTAAGAATACTAGCAACAGGTACCTTCCAGAGACCAACTGGTGATATGATGGGGATATCACAGGCATCAGCAACCAGGGTACTGCACCAGTTCCTGGACGCCATGTCAGCACATGTCGGTGAGCATGTATATTTCCCCAATTCCCGTGAGGTATTGGCCAGCAATATGCGTCTCTTCCAGCAAATAGTGGAATACCCTGAGGTAGTGGGTGCAATAGACTGCACGCATATACGCATCAAAGCACCAGCCGGTGAGCGGGGTAGGGCCTACATTAACCGCAAGGGCTTCCCCTCCATCAACTGCTAGGTCGTGTGTGATGCCCAGGGCATAATACTGAATGTGTGTGCTGGCTGCCCTGGAAGCTACCACGATTCACATATCTGGCATCTGACGCAGCTGTACCAGACATTTGCCAATGGGGACATCCCACATGGTCACTTAGTGGGAGATGCTGGCTATGCACTGGAGCCGTGGCTGATGACACCCATCAGAAATGCACACACACCTGAACAAGAATGCCATAATGAGGCACACGCACAAACACGAAATGTAATTGAGCGTGTGTTTGGGCTGCTCAAGTCACAGTTCTGGTGCCTGGACACATCTGGTGGAGCCTTGCAGTACTCACCAACTACATGTACCCAAATTGTCATGGTATGTGTTATGCTACATAATATGATTCTGCGACAACAGCTGCAGCAGGACCAGCATTGGGCTGGGCCAAACAGCCCCCCACCATTGCCAAGTCAATCACAGGCAGAGTGTGACTCGGAGGAGGAACAACCTGAGCCTGCCCCAGTAGGCAGAAGGATGCATGCCCAGTATGCCTTGGCCTTGGCAAAGCGGCAACGCATAGCACATACACTGGCTCAGTAGGAACCCAGGAAATGATACCTCTCTGACTCACACATATAGTAAAACGGATGCCTAAGTTGACACAACCTGCTATCAAGCATGTACAGGGAGTGTAGTATGTGCATCCAACATAGACAGCCCTGCAGCACCACCTGAGGCATGATTGCCATGTGTTAAGCAATGTAACACCATGTAGTATATGCAAACATGATGACCCTGACTAACATCCTACCCTCACCAAGCATGATGCCACAATATGAAGACGAGATGATCAATTACAATAATTGGCTTAAGTATTGCCAGTATTCAAAGGGGATCCAATGCTTGCCAGCCTGGGATGACATGCTGAGCAAGGCACGATGCTCCTCCTCCATAGGTATCACAAGGGATAAGAACCCAATGCCAGATGTCCAAACTGAAAGATGCATGCAGTCTAAACTCCTCTCAGCATGGAGAATGTTGATATCTGTCCTGTAAAAGAAAACTGGGTTAAGGCTCACAAGAGCACCTAACACTACCAGGTTACACCTCATACTGTGCTTTACAGCCCCAAATCATGGAACAAACTACAAAAGGAGGGTGAGTAGCAATAATTGTCAAGGATAACCACACCCCCATGTTGATACCACAACAAGAAGCAGCATGGATTATCCATGCTCAAGTAACAGTGGCTAAGACTGCCTGCCAGTTTGTAGCCTGCTACAGAATACCCTCCAAATGCCAGGAACTGCACTTGGCCTACGTTGGAACACATGGAAATATCAAGCTCTCCAAACAACATTATATTGGGTGACTGAAAATACTCAAACATAGACTGGGAGCATTATCCCAGCACCAACACCCTAGGCCAAAGGTTCCTAGAATCCATAAACCAACATGCTCAGGAACAATGTACCACTCCCACAAGAGGGGTAAGCATACTGGATGTGATAATCAACAACATGGGTACTCTGTGGCCAGATGAGAAGTGTATTCCTCACTGGTAAGATCAGACTATAGAGTAATCACACTGGATAATCACAGCCGGACCACAGTCCCTGTCCAGAAAACCACAGTGAAAAACATGTGTAAAGGAAATGTTGCACTCCTCCAAACTGATGTGGAATCCATTAAAGGCCCTGTGCCTGTGGAAAATATGGGCCACACCTCAGAACCCTTTATAAATGCATTCTATGAACACAGTCAGGAATGCGTGGATTATGCAATCCCAAATAAAACCAAGGCCCAATACCATACACACAGGCATCTGGCATGGTGGACCACAGACATTACCAAACCATGCAAGAGAATGAGGAAGTCACTACATGATAGAGCAAACCCAAAAAGGGAAGTAATCTCTGATCAGTATTATGGCAATAAAATATGGCCAGTCATAAAATCCACTAAGGCCAGCTACAACAAGTTGAATCTGTGAATCTTGGGCAATGTTACACCTGCCCCATGTACACAGACAACCCCCTCCACCCCCCAAGAAATACAAATATATGTGACAGATGCAAGCACGTCTCCAAACTGGAGGCTGAGCTCACTCAAATCAGTACTGTCTAAACTAGTCAGGAGGAGAAGGTAACCACACACACCACAAACCCACTCACATAGACCTATCACAACTGCAAACCAAATACATAAACACACAAAAACATTCCTGGAGGCTATAATTAAAAACCACCAAATCAACAGAGGCCACCAAAGCAGACACTCAAGAAACCACTACCCCCAAACATAGCACATGCAACACATAGTACACAAAGTCGGTGTGCCAAACAGTCACAGCCCGTAAGGACAAACAACATGCCAGATACACTTGTAATAGGTGACGCCATAGTCAGACACACTGATGTCCCGCTCACCAGACTGAACAAGGAAAAGGGTACGGTAAGCTGCCTGTAGGCTGCTACAATCTGCCACATAACACAATCATGCAGGTCACTCCAAAGCAAGTACAAATATGACTCAGTCATTGTCCATGCTGGTGTGAATGACCTGAGACATACCTCCCTGGACTACATGTAAAGAGACATAGAGGAGCTCTCCGATTATGTAGGCCAGGCCGGTATGACTCTGACCCTTATCAGCATCCTACCCCCGTCAAGAATGATGCCACAGTACAAACACAGAATGATCAGCTTTAACAATTGGCTCAATTACTGGTGTCAATCCAAGGGGATACAATGTGTCTCTGCTTGGGATGTCATGCTTGACAAGCCACGCTGCTTTGCCAGAGATGGCTTGCACCTGTCACCCCTGTGTGTCTGGATATTGGCTAAGGCTCTTGCCACCTCCATAGTGCCTTTTGTAGGCAAGGCTGAAAAGACAAACCCACCTCCCCAGAAAACATAAGTGGAAAAAACATGAGGGTAATGCTGCTCAATGCCAGATGTCTAAACCACAAGATGCACACTCTCGAGGCCCTCCCCAGTATGGAGAACATTGATGTCTGTTCAGTGATGGAAACCTGCATCAAGGCTCCTGAGAGCACCCCAGCACTACCAGGTTATACTTCAAATCATGCTTTTCGGCCCCAAAACCTGGACCAAACCACAAAAGGAGGGGGAGTATCCATATTCAGCAAAGATACCCACACTTCCAGGTTAGTGACAATGCACGAAGCATCAGAGACCATCCATGTGCAACTAACTGTAGGCAAAACTGCTGTACAGTTTGTAGCATGCTACAGACCACCCTCTCAGACCCAGGAACACCACTCAGCCTCCCTGAAGACACTGGAGAGTATGAATGTCACCCCAAATACCAAACAAGGTACTCACAAATCACCACATAGATGGCAATCCATTACGTATGGAAGAAGTAATCAGGGACCTAGGGACACAAGTGGACAGTAACCCCACATGCAACACTCACTTTGCCAACATGGCTAGGAAGACCACCTATATTGGCCACTTTATCATGAAAGGAGTCACATCTACATCAAGAGAGGTCATTGTGCCCCTATACTCTTCCCTTATCAGGCCCATAAGTGAGTACAATGCCCCATTTGGGATGTACCGTACCTGACACCTGCAGCAGTTAGAAAGACCTCAAAAGTACCTGACCAAGAGGATAAAGGGTGTCAAACATCCGTCATATGCTGCCTGGCTGACAACACCCCAGCTGTATGCAGTCACATACTGCATACTCAGAGGCGATGTATGCCCGATGTACAAGGTTATGTCCAATACAGAATGGATGGACATGCTCCACCTCAGAAAATCCAAAGCCATTAGAGCCGTGAGAGCGACAGATGTCAACCTCAACACATAAATAAATCGGATGTGCTGGAGGGACAGATTCTTAACCCAGAGGCTTCCTACACTCTGGAACAGAACCCACTCCATGTTAGGCAGAGACCCTCACTGACTCTCTTCAACAGGAATCCTGCCAGGTGGATGGGAGAGCGTAGATTTACACTGGGGGTCTGCAGTGTGTCACATCTAGACAGAGGCACAGTAAAGTAAACCCTAAATGGCCATAATATTCACATAGCAAGGGGTGGCGAAAGTCACACACACTCTGGCTAGGCTGATAAATGCCCTAGGGCAGATAGCCCAGTATGAACCTATGACCCTATGGAGATACAAATTGTACAGGACACCAAGGATAATCAGAAGGCTGTCTTAACTGATGGTAGGAACCTTGGTGGGAATTCACAGATATGCTCTGAATTACCAAATATTACAAACAATACACCAAACCCACACACATTGCCAACATCCAACCTGACAGGTTCAGTGCAAACCCCCCCCCAAGATGACAAATATCTATCCCAGCAGAGTGCTGGCCCCCTGACATTGCAGATGCTGAGGTAACAGGCAGCATCTTCAAAGCAAGACACACAGCATCAATGGTACGACATGGTGTCCTAGGCTGTGTCCAACATGAACTCCAAGAAGAATGGAATGCCAAATAACACTACTGCTCAATTTCAGCCTTACCACAGGATATGTACCCAAAGAGCAGTGTACAGCAACAGTGGTCCCTCTCTACAAATGTGGTGCCTCAATGGATACTGCAAAGTTTCACCCCAGAATCCTGACAAGCTTGGACTGCAAAGCTATAAAAAGGATCATCATGGACCTCAGAAATAAAGATATTGGGGACCTACAGACACTGGACCCTACCCAGCGTGGCTTTCTTAAGGGCAGATCCTGCCCCTTAAACATGTCTGACTCATTTGAAACAGTCATCAAGGCCATTGATGAGGGGAATGTGGTCCACACAGCCTATCTGGACCTTGCAAAAGCCTTCCATACAGTACCCCACGTGTTCATTATAGATAAGCTCACCAGCTTAAACATAAACCCCTATGTCAGTAGATGGGTTGCAAACCAGCCCAAGGACAAAACTGACATGGTCAGACATGCTGCAGCCATGTCAGACTACAAACCAGCTACAACTGGCATCCCACAAGGCTCAGTCCTGGGACCTCCCTTGCATGGTATATATTTCCCATAGGTACAGGCCAACATGGAAGGACTGTGTCTGAACAAGTTTGCAGAGGACTACAAACTGGGCACCTTATCTGACCCTCCAGCTGACACAAGCATCCTACAAAAGGGCCACATAGAAACAGACAACTGGTGCCAGAGCCATGTCATCAAGCTAATTGCAGAAAAGTGTATAGTCATCCCCTGTGGATAAACAGTAAGTGCCCACCAATTACCACATAGGTGTTAACCCATTAAGTACTTTAGAAGTAATAAGAGACCTGGGGACACAATTTGATAGATATCTTGCATTTGACAACCATGTGGCTGTAGTGGTAACAGAAACATACCATATACCCACCTAATCAAGACGGTAGTCAGATCTAGATCAGGAGAGGTCATCGTGCCTCTTCAGTCATCCTTCATCAGCCTCACAATTGAGTACAATGGCCCCTGTGGGATGTACCTCAGCAGACACCTCCAGCAACTGGAAAGACCGCAAAAGTACCCCACCAGGAGGATCAAAGAGCTCAAACAGATGCCATGTGTTGCCTGATTAAACAAACCGCAGCTCCACACAGTGCCATACTGCCTGCCCAGAGGCAATCTGTGCCTGATGTATAAAGCCATGTCCAAGCTGGAATCAATGAACATACTGCACCTTGTACAATCTGAATGCCAGTGAGCTATGCACATGAGAGAACTGAACCCCCAGCACTGACATACATAGGACATGATGTAGTGATTGATCCATAACCCAGAAGCTCACTCCACTCTTGAGTAAACTCCCAGTACAGGTTAGCCAGAGAGTCCCTCATTGACTCACCTCAACAGGAATCATGATGAGTGGATGTGAGATGGTAGGTTTACCCTGGGTATCACTGTTATGTCATGGGTAGACAGAGGCACATTATACTAACCTTGAAATATGTGATGTCAAATTCCAGTTACAATGTGTGTTGAAGGACAAACACACTCTCTGACTAGCACTAGAAATGGCCTAGGGCACATCGCTAGTGTTTGTCAATGACCACCCAAGTTGTGGAATGCACTACCAATGTTGGACAAGCCTGGTGTAAGTAGTCCATATCCAAACAAAATGCAGCATGGTCATATGTGCACAACTGGCCCTTAACCAGTCTGGTGTGCTCACTATGAATATTGAAAGCAGTGATAGGACCGAAACCCAGGATACTGTCCACCACAGTGAAAGTACTGAACCAGTACACTATACAATATTACAGTGTATGGTCATTATGAAAGGATGTTGACAACTGTATGCAAACTATCCCATGGAAACCCTGCAGGCACAGTATAATCCCTGTTGGGTTCAGACACAAAGCAGTTGGGCAGTATGTACACAACATGACTCCCAACACGCAACTATAAATGTGAAATACTGTGGAAGTTCACACACACCCACAAATGTGGTGGACTGAAGATCTCAACATATGGAAAGCACACACTGGGCATGCTCACACACTTTGATAAATGAGACATATTACAGGCAACAAGCCATGGAATATGTCTGAACTGGGCATGCTCACACACTTAGGCCATGTCTCAGTTTAGCAGTTGGCCACACATATGTGGTATATGTATGTGTTAAACCAGGAACCAACCACAAGACAGCAATCTGCCCAGTGCACACAGTTAAATGACTACAGAGACATAAGTTAAATAGTGGATCCCACACATATTCAAACATCTTCCACAGATACACAAGTTGTACATAGAAACAGGGGAAAGCTATGGTAATAAAGACCTGCAAACAGTTTATCAGCAACAAATATTGTGCAGCTGAAAATTAAACATATGGGTGTAGAGGTCAATACTAGGCTGTTTGCCCTAGGGAATACAAACTTAGTCAGACTGTGCTTGGCATCTGCCTCCCCAGTACAGTAGGCTACTGTCCCTCTATAAAGTAGGTCACAGAATGCACCATGTAAAGCTAGTGTGCTGTGCCTTCATCAAGTAGGGACACAGTGGAGATCTCAGGGGTTGAATTTGCAATGTCACATCCATGTTTGAATCCTGCAAATGCAGTGTGTGTGCAATTCTGTGTGAAAGAAATGTCCCTTCTGCCAACTAGAAGAACACACTGCATGATGCACACTCCTTTTTCTAAACACTGATGATCTCAGCACCCTATAAGTACAGCAGGAGAAGGAAAACCTCCCAGTCATTTGGATAGCGGGCTCCGCTAACGCATCTCTCACAAGTGTCATAACATAATTAAGTAGGGGTTTGAATCCTGCAAATGCTCACTGTGTGTTTGGGTGAGGGGGGGTTAGTGTGTGTGCAATTTTGTGTGAAAGAAATGTCCCTTTTGCCAACTACGAGAACACACTGCATGATGCACATTCCCCATTCTAAACACTGATGATGTCAGCACCCTATAAGTACAGCAGGAGAAGGGAACCCTCCCAGTAGTGCGAATAGCGCGCTCCGCTAATGCGTCTTTCTAAAGTATCATAACATAGTTAGGTAGGAGTTTGAATCCTGCAAATGCTCAGTGTGTGTGTTTGGGTGAGGGGGGTTAGTGTGTGTGCAATTCTGTGTGAATGAAATGTACCTTTTGCCAACTACAAGAACACACTGCATGATGCGCATTCCTCTTTCTAAACACTGATGGTGTCAGCACCCTATAAGTACAGCAGGAGAAGAAACACCTCCCAGTGATGCAAATAGCGTGCTCTGCTAATGTGTCTCTCTCAAGTGTCATAACATAGTTAGGTAGGGGTTTGAATCTTACAAATGCCATGTGTGTTTTTGTCACACAGTTTGTCCATGTGTGTGGGGTGTTGCTCTAAATATTGTATGACATAGATCATATCAGTAATGTCAATGCACACATGAGGTATGTGTGCCACATAGACATATGTACCTGTGACCTGAAATAGTTCCCATGTGTGAAGCCTGCCTCATGTGAATACATGTAATTTGCATTACACAACATTATGACTGTGGTTTTCTGTGCAGGGGCTGCATTTGGTATGTGAATATACAGTGAGAGTAGTCTATGGTGTCATCTTACCAGCGAGGGATACACGTCTGGTCTGGAGCATATAGTCCACATGTTGGTGATGAACAGGTGCAGCATGTATTCCCCACTTGTGGAAGTCGTAACAAGTCATTCCATAGCAATTGAGTGTATGGAGTCTAGGAACTTTACACCTAGGGTGTTGGAGCTACAGTAATACTCACAGTCTATGTGTGGGTAAATTAAGCTGCCCAATATATTGTTGTTTGGAGACACCTGCAGATATACATGTCTTCTTAAGTAGGCCAAGTGTGTTACCTGAGTTTGGGAGTGTGGTGTGTGCCAGGCTATGAACTGGATGGCAGTCTTACCCACTGTTAGTTGCACATGGATAGTCTCTGATGCTTCGTGCTGTGCCACCAACCTGGAGGTGTGTGTATCTTTAATGAATATTGATACTCCCCCTCCTGTTCTGTTTTGGTGCAAGGTATGTGGCCGACAAGCATGGTATGAGGTATAACCTGCCAGTGCTGGGGTGCTTTTGGGAGCCTTGAACCAGGATTCTGTTACTGCACAGATATTTATGTTCTCCATGCTAAGGACAGTTTTCAGTGCATGCATCTTGACGTTTACACTGCTGGCGTTGAGTAGCATTACTATTAGTTTCCTATCCCTTGTGATACCTATGGAGGTGGTCTTGTCTGTTGAGCCTTGCCTAAAAAAGGCACTATGGGTGTATCAAGAGCCTTTGTCAATATCCGAAAGCCCATGGGTGACAGGTGCAAGCTGTCCGTAGCATAGCAGTGTGGCTTGTTGAGCATGTCATCCCAGGCTGACAGGCATTGTATCCCCTTTAAATGACACTGAGACATAAACCAATTGTCTGAATTGATCATCTTGTCTACATATTGTGGCATCATTCTTGGTGAGGGTAAGATGCTACTCAATGTCAGGGTCCTACCAGTCTGGGCCACATGCTCAGAGAGCTCCTTTATGTCTCTCATCATGTAGTCCAGGGAGGTATGTCTCAGGTCATTCACACTGGCATGGACACTAACTGAGTCATATTTGTACATGCCTTGGAGTGACCTGTGTGCTTGTGTTATGTGGCAGATCATAGCGCCCGACAGGCATCTCACCATGACCTTCACCTTGTTCAGCCTGGTGAGCGAGACATCAGTGTACCTGAAGATAGAGGCACCCATCACAAGTATAGCAGGTGTGTTGTTTAGCCTTACATGCTGTGGCTGTTCGGCACACTGGCTTTGTGAGCTATGTGTTGCACGTGTTCTGTTCTGGGGTAGCGGTTGCTTGTGTGGCTGCTTTGGAGGTGTCTGCTGCATAGGCAGACATTTATTTAGAGACTACGAGTATGGTTGTGTGTGTTTATTTGTTTCGATTGCTGTCGTGGTAGGTCTATGTGAGACTGGAATTGTAGTGACCATGGTTTCCGTCTCCTCCTGACAGGTTTTGCCAGTACTGAGTTGAGAGAGCTTAGCCTGCAGTTTGGATATATGGTTGCATCTCTCACATGTGGTGGAATTTGTTGGGAGGAGGAGAGGGTTGACTGTGTAAATGAGGCAGTTGTAACATTGCCTCTAGATTCCCAGATTCACCAGCTGGACTGTGGAGGAGATTGACAACTGACCTTTGAACATGCTAGGCTAGTATTGGGAATTCCTTTATAATTAACAACAAAAAGGGCCAAAGGGGAACAAGGTACGTAAGGTGAGTTTGTGAGGGTGTAGTGGTTTTAATTTGTTAGTGCTGGCATATATAAATGCTTTAGTGAGCAAGTGCCAGGTATCTCAAATGCAAGGTGTTACAGGTAACTTAATTGCTTAACTGACAAACACTAACTTTCTGTCAAGTGAAACAAGGACATACATTCAGTAAGCAATGCACATGTCACTAGGGATTCTCAGAGGTGCTGTAAAACTGCATTTCAGGTGGGATTGGTGTTTCAGGGAAATAACAAGCAAACAAGC
Organism: Protopterus annectens; assembly: GCF_019279795.1. NCBI lineage: Eukaryota > Metazoa > Chordata > Ceratodontiformes > Protopteridae > Protopterus > Protopterus annectens. The sequence goes on along the minus strand of NC_056730.1, from coordinate 243,528,701 downwards.
ATACAAACAAAGCTACAATCAGCAGGCATGGATCTAGTCTATGCTACAGCAAACAAGGTGCACCAATTTCAGTAAGAAACAGTTCAAATATACAGGCACTATAAGCCTTTAGCCAGAAATTCCCACCTCAGACAGGCAGAGTCCAGCCTCTCCTCCCACAAGAGTGCAGACCATGAACCTTTGTAATGTGAAATAACTGGCCTGAATCCCAACTGCTTAATCCAGAACTAAGACACATTTATAATGGCAGACACTGAGCCCTCAATCAGCATTCCCCAACTTAGTAGGCTGTATGCTACCTGTCCTGCCACCACAGTATCCCTGACATTTAATGAGACTCACCTCCTGTCATAGTTAGTTGTGTGTTTTGGGGCTGTCAAGCAAGGTATGAGGTGTAACCCAGTAGTGCTAGGGTGCTCTTGGGAGTCTTGAACCTGTTGTCTATTACTGCACAGATATCAACATTCTCCATGCAGAGTAGAGGTTGTACTGCATGCATCTTGCGGTTTACATGTCCACCATTGAGTATCATAACTTCCATTTACTTATCCCCTGTGCTACCTATGTAGGTGGCCTTCTGTTTACAGCCTTACCAGCAGAATGCAAAGATGTGCAGACATTACACTATGGTAATTTATAGGGTGTACCAAACAATACAATGACAATCATACTGTTAATGCATCAGGCATGCTGGGATATACCCACAATGATATCATTACACTGCACAGTTGACAACATGATAATATTACTACACATCTATGTAGTCACCCTGTGCATCAGCACCATGTTAACTGGTCCTGCATCGATGTTACAGATTGCAGGAGGTGGTACAGTTTCATCATATGCACAGGGTGTATACTTGGTATGCCTGAATCTGCCACTGATACAACCAATCGACATGTATGTGTGTGTGTGTGTGTCAGTGAGGGACAACCATAGAAGATGGGGCAATGTTTATGCAGTGTGTGCATGTATTTGTTAGCCCTAGGTGTTAGCATTATGCATGTGTGTATGCATGCACACAGTTCCACCTTGTGGCCGCCATATATGGGTGTTTGTGGACAGCCACAGACTGTACCTGCCAGGTCGTACAGATCACTGTCTCTGGCCATGGACACAGTACCTGTGCCTGGCAGGGGTGCTACGGACAGTATCAGGTACTAAGCCAGACTGGGTACTGTCATCAGAAGCAGGTGGTTGTTGACTGGAGACATGTCCCTGCTGGGACTGTCCAGAGCCACGTGCACGTGGTCTCCTAGGGCGGTCTGATGACAGCACAGACCCAGCATTGCTGGGGCTGGTACTGGCACTATGTGAGCGGCCGCGGGTTTGTTGTCATCCGCGACAACTGCCAGCTGCTGCTGTTGCTGGCATTCGTCCACGTCAATGCCTCAACCGCCCTGCATTGCCCTGGCTCATGGACATGTAGTTGTGGAACAGATCTAATGTGTCCCCCCAATGTCTGTCAATGACCTCGGTGAAATTATGGATGGCAGCCGCAACGTCACGCATAGTGTCATTCATAGCAGTGCGATGTGCTCTCAGCTCCCTCAGACCCTGTCTGGTGTGCCGTTCCATACATGACTGTGCCTGCATTATAGCCCGGAACATAGCTGAGGTTGAAAGACCTCTGTGGGCACGTCTGACAGGGGCAGTATGACCACGGATGCTCCCACGAGAACCCCTGGACATCTGCCTGTGTGGTACCATGTCAGGACTCTGGCCATGGCTGCTGTGAGGGGATGCATGTGCCACTGATACCACATTACCCTGGTCAATGCCCACTGTATGCTGTCCATCACCTAGGGATATTGGTGACAATGGATGTATTGGCAGGATGACTGTGTGCATTGATGGGGTTGACAGCTGTGTACTGTCGACTGGCTGACCAACAGAGGACCCTGGCACACCTCCCTGTGCCATTACATAGGTATCATCATTATCACTATCCCCAGTAGTGATAATGATGATACCCAGCAGCAGATTCAGGTTCCAGCAGCAGCAGCAGCAGATTCAGGTTCCCTGCTGCACACCACCAGAGCAGCACCAGAACCTGTGAGAAGAAGACAGGAAACACAGTTTACAATGTGCACACAATGTTACCACACATGCACACATGCACACATGCACACATGCGCACATGCGCACATGCACACATGCACACATGCACACATGCCCACATGCCCACATGCGCACATGTGTACATGCACACATGCACACATGCGCACATGTGAACATGCACACATGTGTACATGCACGCATGCACACATGCACACATGCGCACATGTGAACATGCACACATGCACACATGCACACTCCTCAGTACATGAGATACAAACACACAGACACAGACACACCTGCAATCACACACATAGCAATACCATTTTAGGATATTATTACTATTACTATCATTAGTATTAAAGGAATGTTATTACACACTTACCAGCATGGATTGGCTGCCTTGCAGTTACACCAGAGGGACCTGCACAAATAAGACATTCATTGTCAATGGGCACAATTGTGCCATTGATACAGTGAGTATGATACAGTTCAGTAGTACAACAGTTGGCTTTCACAGGTCTACTGCCAATATTGAGAATATCACTCTTGCACAATAATTACCAGGATAATAGCTACAAACACAGTACACACCTCACACATGCATAAGCTACCAGTATAGAGAACAGTCAAATATAGATATGGCATGTTACCTGCACGCTCCAAGTCCTCCTGCTGGGTGGCTCCAGCCTCCATCATTACACATGTGTGTGGATGTTGTTGTTGGGCTGGAGCCACAACACTTAGGAGGAGCCCCTCTAGTCTGGTGAGGGGGGGTGTATAGCCACCCCACCACCTGTGGCAAGCTGTTGCCTGTGGATATCAGATGCACGCTGATGGACATTTCTAATTAAATCACTGCAGTGATGGCGTACCTGCTCATATGTCCGGTTGTGCATGCCTATATCATTTACCCAACGGACAAGGTCTTGCCACAGTGCAGCCCTCTCCTGCTGGTTCTGGCTGGTGCGGGAAAAGAGTGTGGCAAAATCCTGCACCAGGCTCTGGTGTATCTCCTCTTCCTCTGCAGCAGAGTATGTGGGATTGCGCTGGTGCACTATTGCCCTGGAAGGAAAAGAAAAATATGTGAGCAAGTGATATGGCACACATAAAACTCTACTGTAGTGATATCACTGAACTGCCATATATAGCATCTGTCTGTCTATTGGGGGATACACATTTGAATGACCACATATCAGTGCTCAGCTGACAACTCTGTGAAAGTGCCTGGCACACTGCATACAACAAACAAGTATACTCCAGCAGTCGGCACACTGTTTGAGGTCCAATGCACAGCCTCACACTGGAGGTATGTATCAAGGTAATGTATGGGGAACATTGTCAACCCATGCAATGCATGCAATGCACAGTACAAATGTCATTGGTAATGCACCATAGTCTTTGTTGCCATATCCATACCTACACCACAGTCACATACAGGGAACCACAGCACAACATATGGCAATGTAGTATGCTTGTATCCCACTACCTGACACACCTTTCTCTGGCCTTATACTAAGGACACACACTACCATGACAGACACAAAGTCATGCTGAGCAATCACATCATTACAGACCTTGCACACAGTCAGTGGCACACGCATTCCACCTCACATAGTTGGTATTGCAATGAGTACATGTATGTGTGCATTGTGTCATAGGTAGGTAGTATGCTATTGTGCCTGGGCCTACAGCAGCATACTGTTATGCTACCCTGCCCCTTGGGACACATGTAATGTGGTTGTACTTGCTCCTGTCAAACAGTTACACAGGGTGACTCATATGGCATACTACCTATCTGCATAACATTCAACAGGGGTATGCCTGACATCTACTAATGGGGAGCCTTGCTTCGTAATGCTGGGTGGTTTACTCCAGGGTATGGCCTATTTGTGTGTAGGGACCTGTACCTCCACCATGTGCTCTTTACTGCGGTGCCAAGGATGACAGACATAGGTCATTTATGCTGGGGATATTGTGAGGTGTTACCATGGTTGTTGGACAACTGTTATGGGTGTGACTAACTATGTATATCCAGCAGTGGTATGCTCTGTGTCGGTAGTTTGAGAGGCACTCTATCTGTGGTTTTGTCAGTCACTCTGCATAGGTAATGTGTTTGAGGGCATTATCACTGTTTGTTAGGTATGACTGTATCCTTCTCCCTTTCTGTAGTTGTCATGGGAGGTACATACCATGTAGGACATTGTGAGGTGTAGAGGGGTACAGTGACCTACATTTCACTAGCTGACACACCATTTCTTCTGACATGTACCATGTACAGGTATTACAATACTGGTGTGCCACTGTGAATATCACAGGGGAGGCTATTGTACACTTGTTTCCCATGTTCCATCCTGACACATCCAGTAGTAGGCAGGCAACCACATATGTGGTGGTTAGTGGTGTAAGTGTTTTGGAATGGGGTATGGTACTCCTGTATCCGCGTTGGTGTTCAGTACATGCCTTTGTCAACAGGCACCTGTTGCAATACGTCTACACACATGTGCCTCTCTCAGTATCTATATATATATATATATATATATATATATATATATATATATATATATACATATATATATATATATATATATATATATATATATATATATATATATATATCTATATCTATATCTATATCTATATATAGAGAGAAGGGGTGAGAGATAGAGAGAGAGATATTCATATGCATACATTTCTGTACACATGCATATCTGTCTGTATATGTGTATGTATCTATATATATCTATATATGTATGCGTCTATTACATAATATGTGTATATACATATTCTATCCATCTATCTATATATGTTCATAGGTAGGTACTAGGCTATCAGCCCTAGGGCCCATACAAGCCTAGCCAATAAATGTACCCTGGCTTTCGCCACCCAAGAAAGGTATTTTCCTATGCCCCTGTCGAGCAGAGCCACAGACGTGATCCCCGGGGTGAATTCCCCATTTCCCATCCAATCATCAGGATCTTTCTTGAAGAGTGCTAATAAGGAGCTCTGTTTGACAGAGATAGGTAGTCTGTTCCAGAGTATGGGAAGTGTCTGGGACAGGACTCTATCCTTCCAGCATGTTCTGTTTATTGTGGTGACAAGGTTAAGGTCCCTAGAGCGTGTAGCTCAGAGGGATTGGGATTTATTTAAGTGGAGCATGTCCAACAGCTGTAGGTTTGACATAGCTGTGTATGTTAGGCAGAGATCACCCCTGAGTAGGCGATATGCCATGGAGTCAAGCTGTAGTTTTTTGAGACGGTCTGCATAGGGCATCTGTTTGAGGCCAGTAATCCTCTTTGTGCGGTATTTCTGTGGTCTTTCCAGTTGTTGTAGTTGTCCTGTGAGGTACATACCAAAAGGGGCATTGTACTCTATTATGGGTCTAATACGTGATGTGTTGAGGGGAACAATGACCTCTTTTTTCTGGATGGGAATCCTTTTGTGATGAGATGAGCCAAGTAGAAGGATTTCCCGACCACTGTGGCAATGTGATTATCAAAGGAGAGACTACTGTGCACCTGTGTCCCAAGGTCTATTATCACATTTTCGGCATTAAGTAGACTACCAGCTATCTGGTAGTTCATGGGTACAGAGTTTATACCACGGGGATGACAATTCACATTTTGGCATTGAGCTTCAGGCCATGGCTTTGACACCAGGTATCTGTCTCAGTGAGGGTTTTTTGTAGTTTGCCCACATTGTTAGGTGTTGCGATTATGGCTCCTAGGTTGCAGTCATCTGCAAACTTTGTTAGCCACAGACCTTCTGTGTTGGCCTGCACTTTGGAGAAGTAGATACCAAACAGGGGAGGACCCAGGACTGAACCCTGTGGTACTACACTTGTCGCTGGTCTGATGTCGGATTTGGAATCCGCTACTTTCACAGTGTGGGTTCTGTCTGTGAGCCAGTTGTCAACCCATCTTATGACATAGGGATTTATACCTAGTTTAGTGTGCTTATCTATAATTCCAGAATGGGGGATGGTGTTGGAAGGCTTGGCGAGGTCTACATAAGCTGTGTGAACCATTTCACCATCATCTATGGCTTTGGTGACTGCTTCAAAGAAGTCAATCAGGTTTAGGAGACATGATCTGCCTTTTACAAATCCAAACTGAGTAGGGTCCAGAGTTTGGAGATTACCAATGTCTTTGTTTATGAGTTCCATGATGGTACATTCCATGGCCTTACAGACCAGGCTCGTCAGGCTAATGGGGCGGTGGTTACCATGGTCCGTCGTGGCTCCCCCTTTGTGGAGTGGGATGTGTTGTGGTGCACCATTCAGTGGCTACAAAGCCTGAGGTGAGGCTATGATTGAACATGGTACTGCGGTAGGATGCCAGTTCATTCAGTGGTTTGTGTAGAATGCAGCCTGGGATATTGTCAGGTCCCATGGATGCTGTGTTCTTGGCTTTGGAGAGTGTGTATTTCACCTGTGCAGCCGTGATTATAGGGACTTTGCATTCTTCCAGTATAGAGATGGGCCCTCTAGGGGGTGAGAGGGGGGTAAAGTTAGCACTGAACCTATCTGCCAGGATGTTGGCAATATCAGTTGGTTCTGTATATTTAGTGCCATTATGCTGTACCTCAGAGCAGATCTGAGTGTTCCCATTTAGATTCTTGACATAGCTATAGAATGCTTTGTGGTTGTCTTTAGAGTCAGTGGCAATTTTGTTTTCGTAACTAGCTTTGGGTGATTTTATGAGGGATCTCAGCTTCTTACTGAGGTTGACCAGGGGAATTTACTTATTTTTGAAACAGTGTCTTTCTTGTGATGTAGAGTTTGTTTATGGCAGAGGACCACCAGACTGGCTTCCTTTGTCTGGGGGATAACATCTTAGTTCTATTAGGGATAGCATGATCCATGCACTCATGTAAGTGCTTATACAGTGCAATTGTGTAGGATTCAGCAGTCATACCTCTATTGTCCATCTGCATGGGTGTCATGCAGTTTGCCACTTCTGTCTTAAGAAGTGTGACATTGGCTTTTGAGACGTTTGTTACGATGGTGCCCCTAATTGGGGCTGGGGATGGGATGTGGATGTTTAGGCTGATTACCTTGTGGTCGGATCTCACCAACAAGGAATTGACCTCTGGTGTGGAACACCGGTTTCCCATGATGGTGATGACCAAGTCTGGTATATTGCTGCCCCTAGTGGGGGTGTGAATATGTTAATCCAAGGTGTTGGTATTTATGAATTCTAGAAAACGTTGAGCAATAGAGTTGGTATGGGTGTAGTTTTTCCAGTTAATGGTGGGGTAGGTGAAATCGGCCATTATTAGGGTGTTGGGTTGTACCCAATACTTTCCAGTGTATCATGACATGAGGGCTGTGAATCCTGGGGCATGGTGGGGAGTCTGTAGCAAGCTAAGATTTGGATTGCGTTCTTGCCCAGAGTTAGTTGCAATTGGATACCTCAGATGCATTATGCTGTGCAACTAGCCTGGAGGTGTGGATATCGGCCATTATTAGCGTGTTGGGTTGTACCCAATACTTTCCAGTGTATCATGACATGAGGGCTGTGAATCCTGGGGCATGGTGGGGAGTCTGTAGCAAGCTAAGATTTGGATTGCGTTCTTGCCCAGAGTTAGTTGCAATTGGATACCTCAGATGCATTATGCTGTGCAACTAGCCTGGAGGTGTGGATATCCGTAATGAATATGGACACGCCTCCGCCTTTAGTGCTTCTTTCTGGGTTAAGTGGCCAACAGGTGTGGTATGACTTGAAGCCTGGTAATGCATGGGTGCTCTCTGGAGCTTTGCACCAGGTCTCTGTCACTGCACAGATGTCACAGATGTCACCGTTTACAGTGGTGTATTTGTCATTTGAACCTTGCCTGACAAAGGCACTATAGGGATGGCATGAGTCTTAGCCAGTATCTGGAATCCTGAGGGTGACAGGTGCAGGCCATCTCTGGCAAAGCAATCGGTCATGTCATCCCAGGCAGACAGATGCTAGATCCCCTTAGAATGACACCAGAAGCTTAGACAATTGTTGAGGTCAATCATTTTGTCCTTCTACTGTGGTATCATTCTGGGTCTATCTATTTCTACATCCCTCCCTATCTATGTATACATATATGCACATTATATATAGATACATTTATAAATATACATACATATACATATAATATATATATAATATATATATATATATATATATATATATATATATATATATATATATATATATATATACCTTTTTATTTACACATACGAATACACACACTAACATACTGCTAAACATTCAGTACTGTACAACCTACATTGTACGTTGCACTACAACCTACATTTTTATGTGCACATAGTATCCTTCACATACATATGTATGTCCAGCCTTCACTAACAGTTGCAGTATGTCCCCTGCCCTATGCACATCCTCATATATATCTATATACAGACTGCTAACACATATGGAGGGTTCACAGTATGTAGACTATTACATTATTAGTTTACATTACCTTTCTTGGACACTGCTATTTTTGATGGCTTGCTGCTTGGTAGCCTGCTGTTCTGTACTGTAGTAGTTTCAGCAGTCTGTGTCTCTTATTTGTTTTGTTTTTTTTCTTTGTTTTTATTTATTTATGTTTTCTCTCTCTCTCTCTCTCTCTCTCTCTCTCTGTCTCTCCCTCCGGCTGTTGCAATGAACATATTGCATGTGTGGACTGGGAGTACAGGTTGCTTTTGTAGGTATATGCAGATGTGCATGTGATGGCCTCTGCACCAATTGTTAGGCAGCATTTGCTAATTGCATGCAGCCTGCTGTGTGGTAATTGCAGTTCTCACTGTGATTTCAGGACAGTGCTATAAAATGTTAGGTGAGGTAGGTGTAGCCCTTTCAGATTTTCAAAGTGGGGACCATGCTGGTATGCTGTGGACACTGTTGTGTGAGCGTAAAGGTTGGTATGTCTCTCATATCTCAGGCTGTGTTGTAGGCACTGACATGCATGTTGTACTGACACCTGACTATTGCTTCCTCCAGTTTATTCTTCTCAGTGTGTATGTTAACTGACACCTAATAATACTAATACTGTTTAAATGGGAGTATGTGCTTTCCTGTGGGACTTGTGGAGTAACTGGTTTACTGCAGTGGCTCTTGCAATTTGTTGCTATGGCTTCACTATTTAGCCTTTACATTCACTCCTTGGAGGCCTGCTAGGTGTCTTTACTGGAATGTGTTGCTATGGCTTTCCTATTTTCCATTCACATTCACTCCTTGTAATGCTTGCTATATTTCTTTCAGCAGCAATTCCTTATATGTTTGTTGTGGTTTGGTGGTACTGCATGCAGTCTGGTCTGGCCAGGGTGTGGGGCTTGACACCTACAAGGGTATTTTATTTTGCTCCTGAGCAGTAGTGGCACCTTGTACTTTGTACTAACAGTTATGGATAGCAGGCACATGCAGTGCTTGTAAACAGCTATACTGTCCTTCTGTTATTAGTTGGATACCTCCTTTGATATTTGTGGGTTGTACACCTACATGTGGGTGTGCTTGTGAATACACCATTTCTGACATGCACGTAGTGCATACTTTCAGTAGTTGACAGTTACCATTACGTGGGACAAAACACCTTTCTGCCTACTATTAGTACATTGCACAGGGAGTCACCGGGGCACAGTTAACATTTGTTTTCAAATCAGGGACATCCCTGTAAATCAGTCCCATTTGTGAGGTCTGGCCTCTTACCTGTTTAAATATGGCAGTGCTTATCCTGCTCTGATAGTGTGTGTAGTTTGCAAGGTGCTACTGTCACATTATTACCTACTAGCTACCGACTAGCATGGCTGTTTCTCTTCTCACAATAATGTTATACAAATCTACAAGAATTGCCAGTAAAGATACAAGACAAGCTTTGTGTAATAGCCTTCCTATATTCCCTTTACATTCAGTCCTACTATTTCATGATATATTGCTTTCAGCAGAAGGTTCTTGTATATCAGTCATGGCTTAGTGGTAAGTCATGCAGACTAGTGTTTCCAAGGTCCTGGGTTTGAGGCTGACAGAGGAATTTTATTTTGCTGCTGAGCAAACTACAGGCCTTGTCATTCAGAGCGACTAAGGCACTTTTAAGCTGTTGTAAGCGGGTTAGCGCTGGTTTGCGCAGAGCTCACGCATGCGCACTGTCGCTTAGCTTTGCGCACACACGCTTAGCTAAGCGCACACAAGCGCACTCCCGCTTACAACTGTTTAAAAGTGCTTACTCTCACCCACACCCGCGCTAATTTCTTTGAAAGAAAAGAAAATGGGGAGATAGGACAGTGGTAAAAAAGGGGGCACACAGAGGGTAGGACAGTAGGAAAACAAGCTCGGGATTTGCAGGAAGGATGTAGGAAAGGCCCATAGCTGCTCATTTCTTTATCAGCAACAGCTGTGCATATCTCTGTAATTTGGTGTGAAATTTGAAACCTTCCACCCCTGAGAGAGGGGTGAGGACAACAAAGTATGTTGTGCAGCCAATTGTAATTACCACTTCACATGTATGGGGCGTAATTTTTTTACGGGAACAGAGTGCACTTTTTTTTTTTTTCAGGTGAGAGTGGAATGTGAGGTACTGGAAGTAGGTATATTTGGGGAGGTAGGTAGGGGAGGTTAACAGACAAGTCAAACAAGATGCATACAGGGGCGGAGTATGACACATGTGGGGGGGAAACACAATTGACGGGAACGGATGTTGGGATATCGCAAGCCCATGAGCCCACAGATGGCAACAGTGGAACTGACATCTCCACCCATGGGCAGTTGCCACTGTGCCTTCACAGCCCAGGATGGGGCTGTGCTGGGGGCTGTGTAGGACGGGCAGCAGGGACACCCGTGAGTTGTGCCACTCGAGCCTCAAGCTGGCGTAGGGGTTCAAGCACAGAATGCCTGATCTCGCTACGCACCACAGACCAGACACTTTGGAGGGTGAGTGGACGGTCTCCTCCCGCCACGCTTGCAGAGGGGGGACAAGCCCCATCCCCTGCAGCGCTTCCACCCGAAGGTGGCACAGGGCCACCGGAGGAGGTTCTGGCCTGGGTACTAGTGCCAGGTGCACTCGCCAGCTGAGGTGGGAGAGGTGGGTCCGCTGGAACCCACCTTCCCTGTTGTCCTATGTTTAGACATATTGTATGACATTTTGGGTTAGTAACAAACAATACCATTCAAAATTAGTTGTAACAGCATGCATCAGTATTCCCATTAACCAAACACCCATGAATTCCAAACATTGAACAGCAAGCATAACACATGCATATTTTGAACAACAGTACACAATCCAACAGCATGCAGGGTCGATTGATGGCAACGGGCCATCGGGTTTGGATATGTGAACAGGGCACATGCAGCAACGTACATGCAAATATGTTTGAACCAGCAGGACAAATGTCCATAGGAATTGATTGTGAATACACATACCCAATTTGTTGTGGAATGGCATTATTTGTGAATATAGGGTAGGGTGAAGAAATATTTCATTAACAACTTCAACTACATATACATATACTGTACATCTCTAGTAGCTGCAGATATATATACCCTACAGGTCTTACTACAGTTTCCTATATGTAACCTTAGGAATGTTGTTGATGGGACTGTTACTGATACATTAATATCCATTGCATTTTTATTCATACACATTTCATATCTGGCTATGTTGAGGTACAGCATCCTGCTACATTTCATTTATATGGCTCTACACAACTGTGGATGTTCATTATTTCATACAACCATACTATCTCCATATTGCAAGGGTACAGCAACATATACAAATTGTGGGACAGACACATTCCTGCTTCAGTACTTTATTTCATACATTTCACTTTTTGGTTGTGGCTGTCTCATTCATTTCATTATGTACTGACTGCAGTATACTTTATTCAGAAGTTATAACAACTTTCTTGGTCGATTCATACATCTTTCTCTCACTCACTTGTTTTATTTTTACAATTCAAGTTGGTACTTTATTGTAGGCATTATTAACATGTCATACCTGCTTACAACAATCCTTTACAACAGACTCACTTATTTCATATGTCAGATTTTCTAATGGGATGTATTTCACATATGTCTATTATCTTTGGCTTGTTTACCAGTAATTTTCAGGCTGCTGCAGGTTATCTGATATTACACTTCAGGTGGGTAATCACTATTTCAGACTTGTTTACTTTTTATTTCTGGATTACAGGCTGCATCACTTATCTAATCATACAGTGCTAGCAGAATCTTTCTTCTAGTGTTATTTGAACTTTATTAATATGTGACTACACTGACCACTTTTACAAGCTGTCTCACTTATATTGTATAACAAGTACAGGAATATAATTACTAACCTGTTTGGTGGCGCAACCGCTCCAGCCTAGCACCATAGGCTCAACTATTCGCGGAACGCACACCTGCAGCTGTAATATAAATTAAGTAATATTGGAACATACATCTCCATAATAGCAGCTAGGATAATTCCTTACATACATAATTACATGGATACTTACTCAGTAGTGGGGCGTTGGGCATTCGCCGGGCCTCCTGGATCCAACGGTTCAGTTGGTCCTGCTTCCGTCTCTTCAGGTCCGCATGGTGCTGACGGACCTGTTCACCAGTCCTTGGTATGCCTGTGGCACTGGTGAGATCATGTGCCAACCGGTTCCACGCCTCTGCCTTATATTCACCCCACAGAACCTGGCCCTACATGAGTTGAGCCTCATGATCGTGGACTAGGAGCCAAACCATGTATTTGAACTCCTCAACACCCCACCTCTATGCTCGAAAGCGACTGCCCTCTCCTACACCTGCCATCCTGACTGCAAATAGGTTCCACAACCAGTTATGCTGTGTATTTCCGCCTATGGGGCTTATATATGCCATTTTTCCCACACTTATCTGTGATTGGCCATTTTGGAATTGTATCAGCTTCACAAAACCTGCTTTGTCATGCTTCTATTTCCATTCATTCCTATATATATGCTAATACTGCATTTTTCAGTACAGCTGTCATGGCTTAGTGGTTCAGTACTTTGACTATTATGCACAGTATCCTGGGTTCAAGCCTGGGCATTGCTTCTTTTTTTATTTTACTACTGTCTAGACAGGCTAGGAGGTGTGTCTGTTTAAAGGTGGCTTTGATACAGGTTGCTCAACGTTGCCCGCCGGTAAGCCGGTTGGTGCACTGGGCAGCTCCGCGCAAACGGGTTACGCTGGTTAATGCGTTATTTGGCTGTGAGTATGCATATTATGCTGTGAGAAATGCTGCACAACTACAGGCACACACTTTCGGTGTGTTAAAGCACTGCTCAACTCCGGGCACTGTTATTACACCTGTTAAACCACTGGTCACCTGCAGGCAAACATACTCAGCTTGTTAGAGCACTGCTCAGCTATGGGCACTTATAAAATATTTTATTTTTTTATTGTGTCAGAGTTCTTCATAAAACATGGCTCATTTCATTGCATTTTACTTAAATTATAATTATATATATATATATATATATATATATATATATATATATATGTATATACATATATGTCAGGGGATTGTTTCATGCTTATTTCACTAAAAATAAAAAAATGATGTTGTTGGTGCTCGAACTGTGACTGCCTCCTCTTTGGCCGACGTCTCTACCGCTACGCTATTGCTACTTGGCTTATTTTGCATATTTAGAGCTTATATGCTTTTCCAATGACTGCTAACTGTGGCTGAGCAAAGGGCACACCCGCGCAAATGAGCGCAATTACGGGCAAACATTTCTGAAATTAAAAAAAAAATTAAACTGTTCATTTTTACGTTTTACATTTCAGTCGGGTTAATAGTCTGTATGGGCATGTGTGCTGTTGTGTTTCTTGACATTTCCGCGGACTCGCTCGTGGGAGTTTCCTTTTGGGACTGTGATTCTTCTGGGGGCATGTCCCTTTGCAGGTCTCGCCATGCGGACACGCCCCCAACATTGCTACATGGACTGTGTTAGCCTAGGGTGTGATTCAGCATGCCCTCATGAATATGCATGGCATGCTGACATCACCCCGTTTAACTGCAGCCTCCGTGTAAGACTTGCTAACTCTTACACGGAGGCTTCGTGAATCCTGCCCTTTGTTTAAAATATGTAAATGCATAAATTTGTCTAATGATACTGTTCAAAGTAGCTGGTAGTGAATGGTGTACACTTGCATACCTTCATATGTTCAGAACATTGTCTCCTCATGCTGTGCTATTGACAAACTTATTCTGATTGTTTGGTCAACTGTGACTGAGGTAAAGATTTTTAAACAGTGCATTGATGATTGTAAGTAAATGCTTTCAGATTTAAATACTTCAGGATGTAGTTATGGTACCTTCCATCAGACCCTGAGTGTCTTGTAACATGCCAAGTAATATGGATCTATCAGCTACATTTGACTACCTAGCTGCCATAAGTAAAATAAATAGTGTTGAGAGTAGAGGGAGGGGTGGTGAAATCTGGCACTGACACAAGACTTTAGGTAAATGACTAGCAGTTCATTGGTATCTTTTGGAAAAATAATTAATTGTAATATCAAGATTTAAGGAAGACCATTTACCCAAGTGATAAAAGTTGTCATGAATGATTTGACAATCTTTACTATATGAACAGGAAAATGGAGTTTGAGTACCAGAAATATTAGTCATGTGAGGCTGAAATCATCCTATGTAAAGTAAAAGTAAGTTATTCGAGGAGCACCAGTCTATGAGTTGAAGAATGTATGAGACTGACCCGTATTTCTTTACCTGGAAATGGAACATAAGAGAGCAGCCTATAAGGTGTGCACAATGAGGATCCATACCAAAGGAGAGTTCTTGCTTGAATGCAACTCGCTTGGCTGCAGCAGAGTTTTCTACATATATCAGTTTGCAGAAGATAGCTTTTTTGCATATTCAGAGATCATTTCTTACTGGCTGATCTACCCCCAAAGTATGCCTATCAACAGAAAAAAGATAGTAAATAATGCTGAAACTTGAAGCAAAATAGTTAAAGCTTAGTTAAAGTTCTGACAGAGCCGCATACTACCAGTATTCGATATAACCCCAAATGCAGCAGAAACAGTTAAAGGTGAGTGAATGATAAGACACTGCAAGTATTCCAAAATAAAAATAGCCATTAGCTGTGAACTTAACTCAAACATGTGGTTACAAAAAATGGAAAATCTATGGAATCCAGAACTTAGAATCAGTGGTGAGAAAAAATGATCAGAAGAAGGGCTGATATTAAATGGTTAGCATTAGAGACAGCAGTGACATGTGATACAGATCAATAAATCTTACATTATGCAACGACCCCCCATTAATTTTCAAAACTGTGCATGCTGATTGTTCAGCGTGCACGTTGTAAATCAGAGTTATAGTAATGGAAAAAGGTCCGGTCGCCCGGACTTTTTCCATTACTATAACTCTTTTTTTTTTTTTTTTTTTTTTAGAGCGTTCTCCGTTGCTTCACACTGTCTCGCTGTGTTAAACTCATTTAACATAGCGAGACAGCATTAAAAAAAGCAACGGACATTCTCCATTGCTTTTTTTAATGCTGTCTCACTATGTTAAATGAGTTTAACATAGCGAGACAGTTTGTAAAAAGCAACGGAGATCTTGCTTACTCCATTGCTTTTTACAAACTGTTTCACTATGTTAAATGGGTTTAACATAGCGAGACAGCTTTAAAAAAAGCAATGGCTCAGTTGCTTTTTTTAAAGCTGTCTCGCTATGTTAAACCCATTTAACATACCGAAGCAGTTTATTTTTACAAACTGTTTCGCTATGTTAAATGGGTTTAACATAGCGAGACAGCTTTAAAAAAAGCAACGGCTCTGTTGCTTTTTTTAAAGCTGTCTCGCTATGTTAAACCCATTTAACATAGTGAAACAGTTTGTAAAAAGCAAAGGAGATCTTGCTTTCTCTGTTGCTTTTGCCCACAGCTCTGATGTACTGCGTAGGCATATGTATGCGCAGTACATCAGAACTGCCGCAGAATACCAGGCAGCTGTGGAAGGGCAGCAAGGAGGCATTATACACTGCCATTATTTAAGAAAATTAATTATTTTTTTCTTAAATAATGTCATTGTATAATAGCAATAACCCACTTCTGGGTGTGGGTAATGCTGGATTTACCCACGGTTGGCTTTGTTTGGTCACTCGGGCTTTGCCCTCATGACCAAACCACCCCAACCGTGGGTAAATCCAGCATTACTCACACCCAGGCGTGGGTTATTGCTATAATAATATCTTAACATTGTCTATATCATTCTAATATTTAACCCCAGAACTGCTACCTGTTATAAGAGCTCTTGGAAATAGCAATAAATTGCTTATTTGAATACGTTGTTTGTCAAACTCAACAACTTGTCAAGAATTAGTTATCTAAAAGCTCCAGAATTAATTTTAGATTTCTCTGACATCAGGAAAGTGACAGACTCATTCTCAGTGTGTCGATTATTTGGAATGCTATTAATGTTTTGGATTGCACATATAGAAACTGCTTGATAGATTGCCACAGCCTGTTAAATTAATTAGAAACCTGCAAAGAACAAAAAGTTGAATTTCAATTGTCCTTTACATTATTAGAAATAATAGTTTCAGCTACTTATATCTATTAACTAGATTACAGATACTGAATGGTGTAATTAATTATACTCCCGCAGTGTAGAAAGCAGAGAAGATTCTTATACATTAATATCTTCCATCCCCTCCTACATAATTTTATAACTTACTTTATTATGTCTCTTGAAGTCTTTACCAACCTATACAATCTGAAATCTCCCTTACCACATAATCACATAGTGTAATACTTTAGTTTTATGTTAGATATTGCAGTATCATTTACGATTCATTACAAATCTTTCTGAAAATATTTGCTTTTGTTCCTATTTTTTTGTGGTTCACATTAACAAAATTGATCTGTTTCAAAAAATATTTTGAGAAGCTTCTGTGTCAGTAAAGAAAATCATTTTGTCATAGTCATTAAATTAACTGTTAATACTGTGTCCTGCTTATTACAGTTTGTTTATTGGTAAAGATAGCAATGCTGAAGCCATGCACATCAACAAATCCCAGAAGGAGGCTATGCACCAAATAAACAGCAAAAATGCTAAGTAAACATTTCAAACAGATCACTTCTGAAGATTAATCCTAGCTATTATGTATTTTCTGTTATATAACATATCCCAGAAGAGGCCCAAGAAGATTTCATTATATTTTCATACACCTTTATTTTGATATGTTCATTCACATTTAGACTTATTTGTACAATTTTTAGTGAATGACCAGAACTGCATTTCTGCTGAACCACTCACTGAATAAACCAGTATATTCAAATCATTTTGCTACCTTTTTATTAACTTATTTTGTACATTTCCAGAGAAAATAAAGAGTTCATATTATTTATATCTATATGTATATCTTTATCTATATCAATATCTATATAGAAAGAGTGAAAACAGCTGCATAGCTTCAAAGAGATACAACTTGCGTGTTGCTTGAGTAGCTGAAAGCAATTCAGACCTAAAAACAAGATAAAAAGATATGGTCAGTGGTAAGTATCAGCCTACACAGATGACCAACCATAGCGATTAACCTGTAACCAATAATTAAGTATGGTACACAATAACAGAGAAGACTTCATTGCTTAAATTGTCAGTAGGACTAAGTAAAGAGAAAGCTGTATATGGCCTCTTAGCTGACTGAGTTCTTTACTTCAAACGACAAAGCGTGGATACAAGCATCACATAATGTATACACATGCCCTTGCTGGCCTCTTAGCTGACTGAGTTCTTTACTTCAAACGACAAAGCGTGGATACAAGCATCACATAATGTATACACATGCCCTTGCTTCCTGTTATTTAAAACTGTATTATATACATTCTGTATCCCATTAGAAAAGAATGCAAGTGTTTTAATAATGATAAATACGCTAATATGCAGATTATACTAGAGTTGGTTTAAATATCTTCTGTTATACAACAATAGATTATATATTAATTCAAGAGACACATTTTATCAAACATCAGCATATATATATATATATATATATATATTTTATTCATAATACTGATGTGGTCCTGGTAGTTGTCTTATTCTAGAACTTTCTTATTGCTCTTCTTGGTATTTATTGACGTCTGAATCCTCAGTCAATCTTTTTTTCTCAGTGAAAAGAATGGCTTGCTGTCTTTGTCATATGAATTGCGTTTCTTTGGTTTTGTTTCTTTTCAACATCACAGGAACTAGTTCTGCAGCAGTATTTCTCTGATCCTTAGAAGCAATAGTTCTATAGTGACAGGAAGCTTACTTCCTAGCCTGTTTTCCTACACCCTACAACAAAATATTCCAGCATATAAAAGAACAATCTCTTTTTCAGATCGTGTATCCTTTCCCATCACTAAACGATAAAAAGTTCCTGGATGCACGAAAAATACTAGTAACCAAAAGTAATGCACCCAGTAGCCATCAAGGAAAACTCCACTTTATTTGAATCAAACACCAGCACGATCCATTAGTTGTTAAGTGCTTTCTTCATAGACAATTACTTCATATCTGAAAGCAACTATAGTCAAATCAAGTCCAGTTCTATCAAGTAGTTCAAATAATTTGTGATGGAAGGGTGAGTTCTTCTCAACACCTTGGGGGAACTTCATAAACCTCAGATCTTTGGGAACATGTTTAACTTTTTCCTTTTAGCGAACTCAAGAAACTCCATCATCTCTGATTCTGAATAGATGTCTGCTAAAGGATTATGGGGGTTCACCAGTATCAAAGCCCTCACCTTTATGTCCAGATGTCGCTTGGACTGCAAACCAGGTTTAATGTTTAAAAACAATCAAGTTTAAACACATTCATACCATTTAATTCAAACAGAAACTTCTTCGTCAGAGATGAAGTCATTGCCTATGATGAAAGCGCTTAACAACTAATGTATTTTGCTGGTGTTTGATTCAAATAAAGTGGAGTTTTCCTTGATGGCTGCTGGGTGCTTTCCCATCACTATTTATTGTTTCAGTGATAATCTCGCCTTGTTCAGTGCAATACAGGACTCCTAGAGATATATTTGAATTCCTAGACATTCAAAAACATAATGAATCCTTCAATCATAACTTGAAGCTCATTATCTTAATTAAGGTATTGGGCAGGCTATGGTTAAAAAATATGCAATGCTTATACTTGTGGTATGTCAAATATAAACCACATCAGGCAGTGAATTTCTTTGACAAGTAACGTGTCTGTCTCAGCACTACGCCAGGGCAAATTATGTATCTCATGAAGTATCATTTCTTCTCAAGGGTTTTGCGTGTGCTTCATGCTGTTAACCACATGACCCTGAACTGCCATCTTGACTTTGTCCAACATTCTTGACCAACATATGTTACATCATTTTGACTCTCCTTATATTTCACTGATCCCAAATATAAAAAAAAAATGCATTTTGAAAACATTAACTCTCTGAGCATTTGTCTGATTTAAATACCAGTGTCTGCATATAACTGATTTCATTACTGTTCAATTGTATGTCTTCATGAGTACCTGATAAATCATCTGGCAACGTGCTCATGTTGTTCTAAGTAGCTTCAATTAGCTACAATTCCTTATCCTGTGTGCACTTCTTAAAGTCTGACATGTTTACAGGTGACTGGATGATATATAATACATGTGGGTTCTCTGTCAAAGAATACCAATTTAATTTCTTAGATAAGTGTACATAGTGTATCTGCAATGGGAATCAGATTATGTTTATTTGTTTGAAGTAACATTCTTTGCTGTTGTGAACAAGCTTTCAACAAACACTTTGAAAATATTTTTCAAAGGTTTGTATCATTCCTATCCAACACTTGTATTCACACATTCATGCAAGATATCAAACATTTATTTTTCAGTACAAGCACATCTGGTCTGTTTGTCAATACATTTTCTTGATCCGTATGTTGCAGGTTTATTTTCTTTTACTGGAGCTGCTCCAGGTACAAACATGATGCCATATACTTGCAAAACAATTGGTTTAGTAATGTTCGTAGGTTCATGGGAAAGCAGTAGACTAGTTACCCTTTTGGGTCATTTTAAGCCTAGAAAGTTTCCCTTTTTGAGCTGAATAAATTTATCTCATTTTTTTAGAGACTGGCTTTATCCATCCCATGATAGAATAATTAAACATTAACTGGATCATACCATAGATAATCTGCTGGGCCTTATGCATGGGATAAAGCATTTAGGATGAAAGTCTAATGCATTTATTATTTAGTAATGTTGTGAAGTTTCAGAGATAGCACCTTAGTCAACAGCTTCTTTAATATCTCAAAACTCTTGGAATGTTTCAGTACTTTACTAAGTACTCTACCATTCACAGCAATCTTATTAAAGCTTGATTTGCTCTTGTTCAGGCTTGTTCTTTCTTGCTGTCTAGCATTAGACATTCTGAGGTTAGATGTGATCCATATATTTCACAAAACATAAACATTCCAATTGTTTTATTCAGCTTCATATTACAGTATCTTGATCCATCAAACATTGATTAGTATTGTGTCATGTTCTGATTTAGTTTGACCAGTGCAATAAATAAATAATGATCACCGCACCAGATGTATTTTCTATAGTCTGTCTTACTGCCTTTGGAACATTTTTTACAATGACAAAATATCAAAAGATAGCTTTTATACCTTCATAGTGGTATGCCAAATGTACGGTGTTTTGGGCACTCCTCATCTAATCTGACCAGCTAGAAAAACTGCCTAGCAGCCAGTATTGAAAAGTGTTCCTTTAGTCATAACTGACATAATGTTGTCAATGCTTAGCAAAGAGACACATTTTCTTTTTTTTACTTTATTCAAATGTTATGGGTCTACAGAGATTTTCTGTCAAGTTCCATTACAATAATCACAGTAGTAGATAGAAATCAGGCAACTGAATGTGCCAAAAAAAAAAAAAGAATGAATATAAGGTGAAGGACCAGATGAGAAGTTAAAAAATGTGGAAAATGCATAAATATAGTTGCAAGTATAGAAAACTTCTGGAAGAACCTCATGCTGATCAGGATCGAATGCAGGAATGGTTAAGAGAGGCAAATTAAAACCAAGAGATGAAAGGTTAATATTGGAGGCCCAAGATAGTGGGCTACGTACACACTGGTTTACAAAGTCTATTGAACATGTGGGAGAAACAGACAAATGTAGGTTTTGTAAAACAGAGCTGGAAACAGTTGCACACTTCATTGTAGGTCGTGACATACTAATTACACCCTTCCACCTGTTTCATTGTCTGTGTTTATTTTTATGAAAGTTTCAGTTTGATGCACTTACCCTTCCTCTATTAATCCCTTAAGCTTCAGACCAATATATAACACCAGCACAGCCTTATTACAACTTAGACATTTTATCAATAAAAACAAAAACTCAGGCAACCTGGTCTCACCATTTCCCCCTAGTCTAAAGTGTTTGATACATTCCCACATCAACTATCACTAACATGAGATCTCAGCCTCACCATGGACAAAACCTCATTTACCACCCTCCCCCTAGTTCTTTTACTCCTCATTTTACCGTATCTCTTAACAGCCTATGAAGCACAAGCCCTAACTAGTATCTACCTTCCTAAGGGTCAGACCTCCTTGTATTCCCAATCTACCACTACTCTTATCCCCCCTTCTCCCTACCCTACTACTCACCTCATTCCTAAAAGTACACACTACATGCTTAGGTACCCTAAAGTATCCACATTTAGAGAACAGCTTAAACTACTAATTAGACTACAAAAAATACTAGATTATTTGAAAAAATCCATCACTAATGACGGAGACATCCACCCTAACCCAGGCCCTCTTAGTGGCCCAGACCCTAACCTCCACCATGTAACCAGCAGACCTGCGGACTCCCTTTTTTTGCTCCATCTCAATATTAGAAGTATTAACAATAAAGTACACAGCTTACATGCTATGCTTGATATCCACTCCCGGACATAATGTGTTTATCAGAAACTTGGCTCAAACCAAGCACCAAGGATGAGGAAATTATCCCTCCTGGATATAACATCATCAGGGCGGATCATTACAACCAAAAGGGTGGCGGAATAGCTGTGATGTTCAAGAACTCCTTGAGCATCACAACGAATTCACTGCAACCCCCAAAAGTTCCAAACCTGGAACTGATTTCTCTTAAGATATCCCTAAACAGACATAAAAGTATTAATCTCATAGTAACCTACCTACCACCAGGCAAAAAGTAGAAAATCTTGAACAAACCCTTAGTTGGCTTGCTAATAACTATCCACAAGAAACAATAATATTAGGTGATGTCAATATAGACTGGTCTCTCTACTCGGCCCAATCAAATCCACTCCCCATTAACTTACATGGTTTTTCGCAAAATATTCTTTCTCCCACTAGAATTGGACATGCACAGCAAAAGGAGAGTATAATTGACTGGATTCTCACTAATAGGAATTCAAATAGCTATACCACAGGGACCCTGCCCAATGACCTTAGTGACCACCTTGCTACCTTCATTATAAAACACAAATGTTCAAATAAGACTCCCCCCATAACTAGATTAGTAAGGTTTAGCAAAATTTTGTCCCTGACCAATTCCTAGCTGATCTCAAGGCTTGTAACTGGCACATCCTAAAAACCTTATCCTTAGACGAAAGTGTCTCATACTTCAACAACACTTTCCTCAAGATACTTAATTCCCATGCTCCTAATCGACTTACGAGAACTAAAGAATGTATAGCACCCTGGCTAACACAAGAAACTAAATCCAAAATTAGAATTAGAGACCAGGCCTGGAAAAAGTGGAGAACCACAAAAACCCCTTTAGACCGCATCAAGTTCCTTCAGCTAAGAAATTCTACCAAAAAAGCTGTTAAATCTGATAAAAAACAATATTTTTGTCACCTCCAAGACAAACATCAGTATAATTCTAAAAAATTCTGGGCAGGTTTTAACCGCTTACTTCATCCTGGTAAGTCTACTACCCCCACCCCCGACAAACTCATTGACAATGACCCAACAAAAATAACCAATTCCTTTAATTCTTTTTTCATTGAGACCATCCAGTCCCTTGCCAGCAAGCTTCCCTCGCCTCCCTCAGTGCCAACTCCAATTACAAATACTACCCAAATGACCTTTAACCTACAACCCATCTCCACCTCCTTCATTCGCACCCTCTTGAAAAAATTGAAACCAACCACCCTCGCGGCTGATCAGCTCCTGCCAAATACCTACAAATAGCATCTGATGCCATAGCCTACCCGGTATCAATCTTGATCAACCGGACCATATCTGAAGCATCTATTCCCTCTATCTGGAAAATGTCTTATATCATCCCCCTCCACAAAGGAGGGCCCTCCACTGAAACCTCTAACTATAGGCCCATAGCCATACTGTCTCCCTTAGCCAAAATTATGGACGCTGTGTCCATAAACAACTAATTACCTACCTCACACATAACAACCTCCTATCAAACACCCAACATGGCTTCCCCATCACAGCACAACCACTGCTCTTCTTTCCTTTGTAGACTCAATCAACCACAATCGCAACAATAAACTAATATCCTCTGCGCTCTTTCTAGATCTGTCGAAAGCCTTCGATATGGTCAACCACCAACTACTGCTTCAGGCACTGGAAACATTACATCTTAGTAAACTAACCATAAGCTGGTTTAATGCCTATCTCTCTAGTAGAAAACAGGCAGTCCAGTGGCAAAACAACCTATCAGACCTACTCCCAACTAATATTGGTGTCCCCAAGGATCTATCCTTGGTCCCCTTCTTTTCTCCATATTCATAAATGGCCTACACTCAACTATTCCCAAAGCCACCTGTATTCAATATGCAGATGACTCTACACTAATCTGCTCTGATGAATCCCTCGCCAAACTCCAAACCTCAACCCAAAACTGCTTCTCTGCTGTCGAAAAATGGTTCTTGGAACTTAAACTCTTACTTAACCCGGCCAAAACCAAATTACTTCTCTTTTTCCCCACCTCAGTGACTGCTCAAACTATAGAACCCCTCAACACCAACAATTCCACCTTCCATGTGTCCTCCAACAATGGGACCATTATCTACCCTGTATCCAATACCAAACTGCTAGGGGTGACCATAGACCATAAACTTAAATTTGATATACATGTAAACTTAACTATTAAATCGGTTAACAGAAAACTTGGGTCGATGTATAGAATAAAGGCCTTCTTAACTCCACACCAAACTGACTATTGCCCGAACTCACCTACTCTCCACCCTCCTCTATGCCTCCCCAATATTCTCCTTCCTAAACAAGAAAGAACTTAATAAGCTAACAACTACCTATAATCACATAGCCAGATTCATAACAGGAACGCCTTTATCGCACTCATCACTGCCTAAATTTAAGGTCTCTTGAATGGCTGGAACTGTCCAATTTACTCAAATTCAACCAGCTTTCTGAGGCTTTTAAAATTATTAACCATCCAGGTAATACTCCCTCACTGAACAGAATGCTTACCCAGTACTCCAACCTTAACTCCCTCAGGTCTTCCAAAGTCTTCAAGTAAGGACCATTAAATCGAACAATGCTGGTGGTGATGCACTATATGCCAATTCCATTGGCAAATCCTGGAATGCACTACCAAACAACCTAAGACTTATGCCCTCTCAGCACCAATTTAAATTACATCTTAGAGCATACTTGAACTCCAAATGGTTATGCCCTTGTTCCTCTCCAGACTAACAAGCTATTGCCCCAGTCGTACCTAGGCCTCTCTTAGCCTCTGCCTAACCCAAAGAACACCCTATTCTTGTCCTCTTTGTCTGGCTGTTCTAATCTGTACCTTGTTAAATCATTTAATATTTCTTGCTTTCTCTTATGTGGTCTGTAAGCATCAGTGTATTTATTTGTACTCACTTGTCATAGGCTTATTATTGTAAATGTATTAATCAGTATATTATCTTGTGTAACAATAACAATGTTTTTGTTAATCTAACTATGACCTTGGAGCTTTTCTCCCCGGGCCTCCACTGAAAATGGACATGCATCCAGTTGGACTAGCCCGGTCAACAAATGTAAAATAAAATAAAATAAATAAAATAAATAAATAAACTATTACTACAAAAACACTTTTTATTTCTGGGCCTCTTTCTAACCTGTCTCTCCTTGGTAAAAAAAAAAAAATACTTATCAGACAAATACCAAGGTGTCAAGTGGCAAATTGACTATTCCCCCTTCCTGCCTGTCAAAGTCAGTGTTCCACAGGGATCCATACTTGGCCCACTTCTATATAATGCTTTCATAAATGATCTTCACTTAGCAGCCAGACAAGCTATATTGATACAATACATCAGAGTCTACTGCCCTATTCAAATTATAGCACCTGACCCAAGAAGGCTTTACATGCATCAAAATGTGGCTGGTTAACTCACGACTTCTACTGAATTCCAATAAAACTAAGTTACATCTCTTCACCCCTATCTCTCACTCACAAAGTAGGAACCAGCATATTATCACATCATCAAAAGTCAAAAAGATCGAACTCATCCCACACACTAAACTTCTGTGAGTCACAATAGATGATGAAGTATGTCCCCCTACATTCCAATAGTAATTAAAAAGATTCACCAAAAACTTGTCCTTATAGGACAAAATATTACCTCACAGATAAAGCCAGAGAAACCTACTACCCACTTTTCTTTACACCTCTTAGATTTTCACTGATTTAACTACTTCAGAG